>NC_083573.1:114491250-114791250 GCF_027579695.1 Neoarius graeffei | reverse complement strand
ATTCAAAAAAACATGTCTGTAATATAGGTACCAATAGACTCCAAATAACCTGACACGTGCTCCTAACAATGTCCACCAGGACGTTTTTTGGCTGTGGGACTTAGTGAAATTTTCGTCCCATCCATTCCTATGGCAAAACGGTTTTTCGCGAATAACTCCGGAATGGAAGGTCGTAGAGACTCGGGAGTGGGTGGCGTCCCACATAAGTCGAGGTCTCTGAACACGCCAGAAGTGGTCCCGTGTCTCTACGACCTTCCGTTCCGGAGATATCGTCAAAATAAAATAAAATAAACCATTTTTTCGGCTCTGGCTCCGCCCCCGATGTCGCAGCGTAACGGGTTTGGTATCAGCGGATAGCCCTGGGCCAACTGAATCCAGGGAGGGGTCGCACATCACTCTAGGACTTTCCGGACGGACGCTAGAGCCAAAAAACCAAATGGTCTGATATCGTCTGGGCAGACATTTACCTTATTTACCCTAACCCTAACCCTAACCCTTTCACTGACATCTTGTGGCCAAACCGTATAATTGCATCGAAATATTATCATGAAGATCTGTAAATTGATGTAAGTTTTTGCTGGTAATAATTTACAGACCCTTTCTTTAAAAACGGAATATTGGCCACCCAAATACATTTAAAACATACTGTTTGTTTATTTATTTATTTATTTCTATTTTTGTCTCTAGCAAGCCAACGCCTGAAGAAGGTACATACTGTACCGAAATGTCAATCATGACCCTAACCTTAACCCTAATCCCAACCCCAAATCCTAACCCTATTCGACGTTTTGACATCAAAATGGTAAGTTAACTCATACTTTTTTGGATAATGTGTTAAGGATGTTAGGCTAGGCTAGGCTGAGCTAGGATAGGCTAAGCTAGGCTAGGCTAAACTAAGCCAGGCTAGGCTAGGATAGGCTAGGCTATGCTAAACTAGGCTAGGCTAAGCTAGGCTAGGCATGAAATATATGTTCAGATTTAAAAATTCAAAAAAACATGTCTGTAATATAGGTACCAATAGACTCCAAATAACCTGACACGTGCTCCTAACAATGTCCACCAGGACGTTTTTTGGCTGTGGGACTTAGTGAAATTTTCGTCCCATCCATTCCTATGGCAAAACGGTTTTTCGCGAATAACTCCGGAATGGAAGGTCGTAGAGACTCGGGAGTGGGTGGCGTCCCACATAAGTCGAGGTCTCTGAACACGCCAGAAGTGGTCCCGTGTCTCTACGACCTTCCGTTCCGGAGATATCGTCAAAATAAAATAAAATAAACCATTTTTTCGGCTCTGGCTCCGCCCCCGATGTCGCAGCGTAACGGGTTTGGTATCAGCGGATAGCCCTGGGCCAACTGAATCCAGGGAGGGGTCGCACATCACTCTAGGACTTTCCGGACGGACGCTAGAGCCAAAAAACCAAATGGTCTGATATCGTCTGGGCAGACATTTACCTTATTTACCCTATAACCTAACCCTAACCCTAACCCTAACCCTAACCTCAACCCCAAATCCTAACCTCAATTTTAATTATAGCCATAAGCCCAATTCTAAATTTTAACCCCAACCCCAAATCATAACCCTAACCATAACCCATCCCCAAATCCTGGACTTGTGATTGGGCATGGGACACAAGCTCGGGTTTGATCACCCTGTGGCTGGCCGCCTTTGATGAGGGTGTCTGGTGTTGAAAGGCCGAAACACCCCATGATTCAAAGGAACACCACTGATGATGTGTCCTAAAATTGACGGAGACACAATCCCCACGCCACGCTTAACATCAAAGGAGAAGGGAAGGATAGTCCAAATACACGTTGGGGTGCTTGCCTGGCATCTGTGGGGCATCGGGGATGGGGCTTGGGAAGGACAGTGCACAACACGGCCTTGGCCTAGGCCAGGACGTGGATCTTTGTGGAAACCTAACCAGCCAGTGCCTCCCGGGTCCTGTCTGGATGTTGTGCGGTGCCAGTGCATATCCCCTGTTTGTGTTTCTCCTGATGGGCATAATAAACTACAAAAACTATACTAGGAAGAAAGAAAAAAATCACTATTGGGCCCAAAGGGTGGAACAAAATTAAAAACATAAATGTCCAAGGGAAATAAAGATAAAGGGAAACAAGGGAAATATCCTGTCAAGGCAAAATGAGTCACAAAGTTAAGGGAAAGTAATTGCTTAGTCATCCCCCAACAAGGAAGGGGAGGGGCCTCCTCAAGAAAAACAAGCCACAACAAGCCACAAGACCAGGGAGAGACACAAAGTGCCAGCGGCCTCCAATGGATTTCAGGAACTACATGGTCAAGGGAAAACAAGCCACAGAGATTGACTACCTGCAGTAACGGCCGAGTATCCTGTGCTGTCTAAGCTACACAGTAAGTCAAGGCAAAACGAGCCACAAGTCAAGGGCAAACAAGCCATCAAGGCAAAATAAGCCACAAAGTCAAGGGTAAACAAGCCACAAAGACTGAAGTTGCAGCTTAAGGCTAAAAAACAGGACAGCCACTGAATAACTGTCTTCTCTTTGTTTCGAGGATGTGGTTCTGCAGTTTTTGGAGGTCCGTCTGACATATAATGACTTTCTGGTTCTGAGTGCTGTTGGCAGATTGGGGGAGCAGTAATTGGTAAGCCAAAAAAAGTCTGCTTCTAGACTGAAGAGAGCTTTGATTTATTGTTTTCAACAAAATCCAGCATTAATCTTCCAAAAGTCTATTTCTGGACTGTAGAGGGCTCATTGCCATCTTGTGGCCAAACCGTGTAATTGCATTTAAATACCATTTCTTTAAAAACGGAATATTGGCCACCAGCTTTTGTTTTCTAAAAGTCTATATTTGGACCAAATAAAACCCAAATACTTTAACCCTAACCTTAACCCTAATCCTAACCTCAACCCCAAATCCTAACCTCAATTTTAATTATAGCCATAAGCCCAATTCTAAATTTTAACCCCAACCCCAAATCATAACCCTAACCATAACCCATCCCCAAATCCTGGACTTGTGATTGGGCATGGGACACAAGCTCGGGTTTGATCACCCTGTGGCTGGCCGCCTTTGATGAGGGTGTCTGGTGTTGAAAGGCCGAAACACCCCATGATTCAAAGGAACACCACTGATGATGTGTCCTAAAATTGACGGAGACACAATCCCCACGCCACGCTTAACATCAAAGGAGAAGGGAAGGATAGTCCAAATACACGTTGGGGTGCTTGCCTGGCATCTGTGGGGCATCGGGGATGGGGCTTGGGAAGGACAGTGCACAACACGGCCTTGGCCTAGGCCAGGACGTGGATCTTTGTGGAAACCTAACCAGCCAGTGCCTCCCGGGTCCTGTCTGGATGTTGTGCGGTGCCAGTGCATATCCCCTGTTTGTGTTTCTCCTGATGGGCATAATAAACTACAAAAACTATACTAGGAAGAAAGAAAAAAATCACTATTGGGCCCAAAGGGTGGAACAAAATTAAAAACATAAATGTCCAAGGGAAATAAAGATAAAGGGAAACAAGGGAAATATCCTGTCAAGGCAAAATGAGTCACAAAGTTAAGGGAAAGTAATTGCTTAGTCATCCCCCAACAAGGAAGGGGAGGGGCCTCCTCAAGGAAAACAAGCCACAACAAGCCACAAGACCAGGGAGAGACACAAAGTGCCAGCGGCCTCCAATGGATTTCAGGAACTACATGGTCAAGGGAAAACAAGCCACAGAGATTGACTACCTGCAGTAACGGCCGAGTATCCTGTGCTGTCTAAGCTACACAGTAAGTCAAGGCAAAACGAGCCACAAGTCAAGGGCAAACAAGCCATCAAGGCAAAATAAGCCACAAAGTCAAGGGTAAACAAGCCACAAAGACTGAAGTTGCAGCTTAAGGCTAAAAAACAGGACAGCCACTGAATAACTGTCTTCTCTTTGTTTCGAGGATGTGGTTCTGCAGTTTTTGGAGGTCCGTCTGACATATAATGACTTTCTGGTTCTGAGTGCTGTTGGCAGATTGGGGGAGCAGTAATTGGTAAGCCAAAAAAAGTCTGCTTCTAGACTGAAGAGAGCTTTGATTTATTGTTTTCAACAAAATCCAGCATTAATCTTCCAAAAGTCTATTTCTGGACTGTAGAGGGCTCATTGCCATCTTGTGGCCAAACCGTGTAATTGCATTTAAATACCATTTCTTTAAAAACGGAATATTGGCCACCAGCTTTTGTTTTCTAAAAGTCTATATTTGGACCAAATAAAACCCAAATACTTTAACCCTAACCTTAACCCTAATCCTAACCTCAACCCCAAATCCTAACCTCAATTTTAATTATAGCCATAAGCCCAATTCTAAATTTTAACCCCAACCCCAAATCATAACCCTAACCATAACCCATCCCCAAATCCTGGACTTGTGATTGGGCATGGGACACAAGCTCGGGTTTGATCACCCTGTGGCTGGCCGCCTTTGATGAGGGTGTCTGGTGTTGAAAGGCCGAAACACCCCATGATTCAAAGGAACACCACTGATGATGTGTCCTAAAATTGACGGAGACACAATCCCCACGCCACGCTTAACATCAAAGGAGAAGGGAAGGATAGTCCAAATACACGTTGGGGTGCTTGCCTGGCATCTGTGGGGCATCGGGGATGGGGCTTGGGAAGGACAGTGCACAACACGGCCTTGGCCTAGGCCAGGACGTGGATCTTTGTGGAAACCTAACCAGCCAGTGCCTCCCGGGTCCTGTCTGGATGTTGTGCGGTGCCAGTGCATATCCCCTGTTTGTGTTTCTCCTGATGGGCATAATAAACTACAAAAACTATACTAGGAAGAAAGAAAAAAATCACTATTGGGCCCAAAGGGTGGAACAAAATTAAAAACATAAATGTCCAAGGGAAATAAAGATAAAGGGAAACAAGGGAAATATCCTGTCAAGGCAAAATGAGTCACAAAGTTAAGGGAAAGTAATTGCTTAGTCATCCCCCAACAAGGAAGGGGAGGGGCCTCCTCAAGGAAAACAAGCCACAACAAGCCACAAGACCAGGGAGAGACACAAAGTGCCAGCGGCCTCCAATGGATTTCAGGAACTACATGGTCAAGGGAAAACAAGCCACAGAGATTGACTACCTGCAGTAACGGCCGAGTATCCTGTGCTGTCTAAGCTACACAGTAAGTCAAGGCAAAACGAGCCACAAGTCAAGGGCAAACAAGCCATCAAGGCAAAATAAGCCACAAAGTCAAGGGTAAACAAGCCACAAAGACTGAAGTTGCAGCTTAAGGCTAAAAAACAGGACAGCCACTGAATAACTGTCTTCTCTTTGTTTCGAGGATGTGGTTCTGCAGTTTTTGGAGGTCCGTCTGACATATAATGACTTTCTGGTTCTGAGTGCTGTTGGCAGATTGGGGGAGCAGTAATTGGTAAGCCAAAAAAAGTCTGCTTCTAGACTGAAGAGAGCTTTGATTTATTGTTTTCAACAAAATCCAGCATTAATCTTCCAAAAGTCTATTTCTGGACTGTAGAGGGCTCATTGCCATCTTGTGGCCAAACCGTGTAATTGCATTTAAATACCATTTCTTTAAAAACGGAATATTGGCCACCAGCTTTTGTTTTCTAAAAGTCTATATTTGGACCAAATAAAACCCAAATACTTTAACCCTAACCTTAACCCTAATCCTAACCTCAACCCCAAATCCTAACCTCAATTTTAATTATAGCCATAAGCCCAATTCTAAATTTTAACCCCAACCCCAAATCATAACCCTAACCATAACCCATCCCCAAATCCTGGACTTGTGATTGGGCATGGGACACAAGCTCGGGTTTGATCACCCTGTGGCTGGCCGCCTTTGATGAGGGTGTCTGGTGTTGAAAGGCCGAAACACCCCATGATTCAAAGGAACACCACTGATGATGTGTCCTAAAATTGACGGAGACACAATCCCCACGCCACGCTTAACATCAAAGGAGAAGGGAAGGATAGTCCAAATACACGTTGGGGTGCTTGCCTGGCATCTGTGGGGCATCGGGGATGGGGCTTGGGAAGGACAGTGCACAACACGGCCTTGGCCTAGGCCAGGACGTGGATCTTTGTGGAAACCTAACCAGCCAGTGCCTCCCGGGTCCTGTCTGGATGTTGTGCGGTGCCAGTGCATATCCCCTGTTTGTGTTTCTCCTGATGGGCATAATAAACTACAAAAACTATACTAGGAAGAAAGAAAAAAATCACTATTGGGCCCAAAGGGTGGAACAAAATTAAAAACATAAATGTCCAAGGGAAATAAAGATAAAGGGAAACAAGGGAAATATCCTGTCAAGGCAAAATGAGTCACAAAGTTAAGGGAAAGTAATTGCTTAGTCATCCCCCAACAAGGAAGGGGAGGGGCCTCCTCAAGGAAAACAAGCCACAACAAGCCACAAGACCAGGGAGAGACACAAAGTGCCAGCGGCCTCCAATGGATTTCAGGAACTACATGGTCAAGGGAAAACAAGCCACAGAGATTGACTACCTGCAGTAACGGCCGAGTATCCTGTGCTGTCTAAGCTACACAGTAAGTCAAGGCAAAACGAGCCACAAGTCAAGGGCAAACAAGCCATCAAGGCAAAATAAGCCACAAAGTCAAGGGTAAACAAGCCACAAAGACTGAAGTTGCAGCTTAAGGCTAAAAAACAGGACAGCCACTGAATAACTGTCTTCTCTTTGTTTCGAGGATGTGGTTCTGCAGTTTTTGGAGGTCCGTCTGACATATAATGACTTTCTGGTTCTGAGTGCTGTTGGCAGATTGGGGGAGCAGTAATTGGTAAGCCAAAAAAAGTCTGCTTCTAGACTGAAGAGAGCTTTGATTTATTGTTTTCAACAAAATCCAGCATTAATCTTCCAAAAGTCTATTTCTGGACTGTAGAGGGCTCATTGCCATCTTGTGGCCAAACCGTGTAATTGCATTTAAATACCATTTCTTTAAAAACGGAATATTGGCCACCAGCTTTTGTTTTCTAAAAGTCTATATTTGGACCAAATAAAACCCAAATACTTTAACCCTAACCTTAACCCTAATCCTAACCTCAACCCCAAATCCTAACCTCAATTTTAATTATAGCCATAAGCCCAATTCTAAATTTTAACCCCAACCCCAAATCATAACCCTAACCATAACCCATCCCCAAATCCTGGACTTGTGATTGGGCATGGGACACAAGCTCGGGTTTGATCACCCTGTGGCTGGCCGCCTTTGATGAGGGTGTCTGGTGTTGAAAGGCCGAAACACCCCATGATTCAAAGGAACACCACTGATGATGTGTCCTAAAATTGACGGAGACACAATCCCCACGCCACGCTTAACATCAAAGGAGAAGGGAAGGATAGTCCAAATACACGTTGGGGTGCTTGCCTGGCATCTGTGGGGCATCGGGGATGGGGCTTGGGAAGGACAGTGCACAACACGGCCTTGGCCTAGGCCAGGACGTGGATCTTTGTGGAAACCTAACCAGCCAGTGCCTCCCGGGTCCTGTCTGGATGTTGTGCGGTGCCAGTGCATATCCCCTGTTTGTGTTTCTCCTGATGGGCATAATAAACTACAAAAACTATACTAGGAAGAAAGAAAAAAATCACTATTGGGCCCAAAGGGTGGAACAAAATTAAAAACATAAATGTCCAAGGGAAATAAAGATAAAGGGAAACAAGGGAAATATCCTGTCAAGGCAAAATGAGTCACAAAGTTAAGGGAAAGTAATTGCTTAGTCATCCCCCAACAAGGAAGGGGAGGGGCCTCCTCAAGGAAAACAAGCCACAACAAGCCACAAGACCAGGGAGAGACACAAAGTGCCAGCGGCCTCCAATGGATTTCAGGAACTACATGGTCAAGGGAAAACAAGCCACAGAGATTGACTACCTGCAGTAACGGCCGAGTATCCTGTGCTGTCTAAGCTACACAGTAAGTCAAGGCAAAACGAGCCACAAGTCAAGGGCAAACAAGCCATCAAGGCAAAATAAGCCACAAAGTCAAGGGTAAACAAGCCACAAAGACTGAAGTTGCAGCTTAAGGCTAAAAAACAGGACAGCCACTGAATAACTGTCTTCTCTTTGTTTCGAGGATGTGGTTCTGCAGTTTTTGGAGGTCCGTCTGACATATAATGACTTTCTGGTTCTGAGTGCTGTTGGCAGATTGGGGGAGCAGTAATTGGTAAGCCAAAAAAAGTCTGCTTCTAGACTGAAGAGAGCTTTGATTTATTGTTTTCAACAAAATCCAGCATTAATCTTCCAAAAGTCTATTTCTGGACTGTAGAGGGCTCATTGCCATCTTGTGGCCAAACCGTGTAATTGCATTTAAATACCATTTCTTTAAAAACGGAATATTGGCCACCAGCTTTTGTTTTCTAAAAGTCTATATTTGGACCAAATAAAACCCAAATACTTTAACCCTAACCTTAACCCTAATCCTAACCTCAACCCCAAATCCTAACCTCAATTTTAATTATAGCCATAAGCCCAATTCTAAATTTTAACCCCAACCCCAAATCATAACCCTAACCATAACCCATCCCCAAATCCTGGACTTGTGATTGGGCATGGGACACAAGCTCGGGTTTGATCACCCTGTGGCTGGCCGCCTTTGATGAGGGTGTCTGGTGTTGAAAGGCCGAAACACCCCATGATTCAAAGGAACACCACTGATGATGTGTCCTAAAATTGACGGAGACACAATCCCCACGCCACGCTTAACATCAAAGGAGAAGGGAAGGATAGTCCAAATACACGTTGGGGTGCTTGCCTGGCATCTGTGGGGCATCGGGGATGGGGCTTGGGAAGGACAGTGCACAACACGGCCTTGGCCTAGGCCAGGACGTGGATCTTTGTGGAAACCTAACCAGCCAGTGCCTCCCGGGTCCTGTCTGGATGTTGTGCGGTGCCAGTGCATATCCCCTGTTTGTGTTTCTCCTGATGGGCATAATAAACTACAAAAACTATACTAGGAAGAAAGAAAAAAATCACTATTGGGCCCAAAGGGTGGAACAAAATTAAAAACATAAATGTCCAAGGGAAATAAAGATAAAGGGAAACAAGGGAAATATCCTGTCAAGGCAAAATGAGTCACAAAGTTAAGGGAAAGTAATTGCTTAGTCATCCCCCAACAAGGAAGGGGAGGGGCCTCCTCAAGGAAAACAAGCCACAACAAGCCACAAGACCAGGGAGAGACACAAAGTGCCAGCGGCCTCCAATGGATTTCAGGAACTACATGGTCAAGGGAAAACAAGCCACAGAGATTGACTACCTGCAGTAACGGCCGAGTATCCTGTGCTGTCTAAGCTACACAGTAAGTCAAGGCAAAACGAGCCACAAGTCAAGGGCAAACAAGCCATCAAGGCAAAATAAGCCACAAAGTCAAGGGTAAACAAGCCACAAAGACTGAAGTTGCAGCTTAAGGCTAAAAAACAGGACAGCCACTGAATAACTGTCTTCTCTTTGTTTCGAGGATGTGGTTCTGCAGTTTTTGGAGGTCCGTCTGACATATAATGACTTTCTGGTTCTGAGTGCTGTTGGCAGATTGGGGGAGCAGTAATTGGTAAGCCAAAAAAAGTCTGCTTCTAGACTGAAGAGAGCTTTGATTTATTGTTTTCAACAAAATCCAGCATTAATCTTCCAAAAGTCTATTTCTGGACTGTAGAGGGCTCATTGCCATCTTGTGGCCAAACCGTGTAATTGCATTTAAATACCATTTCTTTAAAAACGGAATATTGGCCACCAGCTTTTGTTTTCTAAAAGTCTATATTTGGACCAAATAAAACCCAAATACTTTAACCCTAACCTTAACCCTAATCCTAACCTCAACCCCAAATCCTAACCTCAATTTTAATTATAGCCATAAGCCCAATTCTAAATTTTAACCCCAACCCCAAATCATAACCCTAACCATAACCCATCCCCAAATCCTGGACTTGTGATTGGGCATGGGACACAAGCTCGGGTTTGATCACCCTGTGGCTGGCCGCCTTTGATGAGGGTGTCTGGTGTTGAAAGGCCGAAACACCCCATGATTCAAAGGAACACCACTGATGATGTGTCCTAAAATTGACGGAGACACAATCCCCACGCCACGCTTAACATCAAAGGAGAAGGGAAGGATAGTCCAAATACACGTTGGGGTGCTTGCCTGGCATCTGTGGGGCATCGGGGATGGGGCTTGGGAAGGACAGTGCACAACACGGCCTTGGCCTAGGCCAGGACGTGGATCTTTGTGGAAACCTAACCAGCCAGTGCCTCCCGGGTCCTGTCTGGATGTTGTGCGGTGCCAGTGCATATCCCCTGTTTGTGTTTCTCCTGATGGGCATAATAAACTACAAAAACTATACTAGGAAGAAAGAAAAAAATCACTATTGGGCCCAAAGGGTGGAACAAAATTAAAAACATAAATGTCCAAGGGAAATAAAGATAAAGGGAAACAAGGGAAATATCCTGTCAAGGCAAAATGAGTCACAAAGTTAAGGGAAAGTAATTGCTTAGTCATCCCCCAACAAGGAAGGGGAGGGGCCTCCTCAAGGAAAACAAGCCACAACAAGCCACAAGACCAGGGAGAGACACAAAGTGCCAGCGGCCTCCAATGGATTTCAGGAACTACATGGTCAAGGGAAAACAAGCCACAGAGATTGACTACCTGCAGTAACGGCCGAGTATCCTGTGCTGTCTAAGCTACACAGTAAGTCAAGGCAAAACGAGCCACAAGTCAAGGGCAAACAAGCCATCAAGGCAAAATAAGCCACAAAGTCAAGGGTAAACAAGCCACAAAGACTGAAGTTGCAGCTTAAGGCTAAAAAACAGGACAGCCACTGAATAACTGTCTTCTCTTTGTTTCGAGGATGTGGTTCTGCAGTTTTTGGAGGTCCGTCTGACATATAATGACTTTCTGGTTCTGAGTGCTGTTGGCAGATTGGGGGAGCAGTAATTGGTAAGCCAAAAAAAGTCTGCTTCTAGACTGAAGAGAGCTTTGATTTATTGTTTTCAACAAAATCCAGCATTAATCTTCCAAAAGTCTATTTCTGGACTGTAGAGGGCTCATTGCCATCTTGTGGCCAAACCGTGTAATTGCATTTAAATACCATTTCTTTAAAAACGGAATATTGGCCACCAGCTTTTGTTTTCTAAAAGTCTATATTTGGACCAAATAAAACCCAAATACTTTAACCCTAACCTTAACCCTAATCCTAACCTCAACCCCAAATCCTAACCTCAATTTTAATTATAGCCATAAGCCCAATTCTAAATTTTAACCCCAACCCCAAATCATAACCCTAACCATAACCCATCCCCAAATCCTGGACTTGTGATTGGGCATGGGACACAAGCTCGGGTTTGATCACCCTGTGGCTGGCCGCCTTTGATGAGGGTGTCTGGTGTTGAAAGGCCGAAACACCCCATGATTCAAAGGAACACCACTGATGATGTGTCCTAAAATTGACGGAGACACAATCCCCACGCCACGCTTAACATCAAAGGAGAAGGGAAGGATAGTCCAAATACACGTTGGGGTGCTTGCCTGGCATCTGTGGGGCATCGGGGATGGGGCTTGGGAAGGACAGTGCACAACACGGCCTTGGCCTAGGCCAGGACGTGGATCTTTGTGGAAACCTAACCAGCCAGTGCCTCCCGGGTCCTGTCTGGATGTTGTGCGGTGCCAGTGCATATCCCCTGTTTGTGTTTCTCCTGATGGGCATAATAAACTACAAAAACTATACTAGGAAGAAAGAAAAAAATCACTATTGGGCCCAAAGGGTGGAACAAAATTAAAAACATAAATGTCCAAGGGAAATAAAGATAAAGGGAAACAAGGGAAATATCCTGTCAAGGCAAAATGAGTCACAAAGTTAAGGGAAAGTAATTGCTTAGTCATCCCCCAACAAGGAAGGGGAGGGGCCTCCTCAAGGAAAACAAGCCACAACAAGCCACAAGACCAGGGAGAGACACAAAGTGCCAGCGGCCTCCAATGGATTTCAGGAACTACATGGTCAAGGGAAAACAAGCCACAGAGATTGACTACCTGCAGTAACGGCCGAGTATCCTGTGCTGTCTAAGCTACACAGTAAGTCAAGGCAAAACGAGCCACAAGTCAAGGGCAAACAAGCCATCAAGGCAAAATAAGCCACAAAGTCAAGGGTAAACAAGCCACAAAGACTGAAGTTGCAGCTTAAGGCTAAAAAACAGGACAGCCACTGAATAACTGTCTTCTCTTTGTTTCGAGGATGTGGTTCTGCAGTTTTTGGAGGTCCGTCTGACATATAATGACTTTCTGGTTCTGAGTGCTGTTGGCAGATTGGGGGAGCAGTAATTGGTAAGCCAAAAAAAGTCTGCTTCTAGACTGAAGAGAGCTTTGATTTATTGTTTTCAACAAAATCCAGCATTAATCTTCCAAAAGTCTATTTCTGGACTGTAGAGGGCTCATTGCCATCTTGTGGCCAAACCGTGTAATTGCATTTAAATACCATTTCTTTAAAAACGGAATATTGGCCACCAGCTTTTGTTTTCTAAAAGTCTATATTTGGACCAAATAAAACCCAAATACTTTAACCCTAACCTTAACCCTAATCCTAACCTCAACCCCAAATCCTAACCTCAATTTTAATTATAGCCATAAGCCCAATTCTAAATTTTAACCCCAACCCCAAATCATAACCCTAACCATAACCCATCCCCAAATCCTGGACTTGTGATTGGGCATGGGACACAAGCTCGGGTTTGATCACCCTGTGGCTGGCCGCCTTTGATGAGGGTGTCTGGTGTTGAAAGGCCGAAACACCCCATGATTCAAAGGAACACCACTGATGATGTGTCCTAAAATTGACGGAGACACAATCCCCACGCCACGCTTAACATCAAAGGAGAAGGGAAGGATAGTCCAAATACACGTTGGGGTGCTTGCCTGGCATCTGTGGGGCATCGGGGATGGGGCTTGGGAAGGACAGTGCACAACACGGCCTTGGCCTAGGCCAGGACGTGGATCTTTGTGGAAACCTAACCAGCCAGTGCCTCCCGGGTCCTGTCTGGATGTTGTGCGGTGCCAGTGCATATCCCCTGTTTGTGTTTCTCCTGATGGGCATAATAAACTACAAAAACTATACTAGGAAGAAAGAAAAAAATCACTATTGGGCCCAAAGGGTGGAACAAAATTAAAAACATAAATGTCCAAGGGAAATAAAGATAAAGGGAAACAAGGGAAATATCCTGTCAAGGCAAAATGAGTCACAAAGTTAAGGGAAAGTAATTGCTTAGTCATCCCCCAACAAGGAAGGGGAGGGGCCTCCTCAAGGAAAACAAGCCACAACAAGCCACAAGACCAGGGAGAGACACAAAGTGCCAGCGGCCTCCAATGGATTTCAGGAACTACATGGTCAAGGGAAAACAAGCCACAGAGATTGACTACCTGCAGTAACGGCCGAGTATCCTGTGCTGTCTAAGCTACACAGTAAGTCAAGGCAAAACGAGCCACAAGTCAAGGGCAAACAAGCCATCAAGGCAAAATAAGCCACAAAGTCAAGGGTAAACAAGCCACAAAGACTGAAGTTGCAGCTTAAGGCTAAAAAACAGGACAGCCACTGAATAACTGTCTTCTCTTTGTTTCAAGGATGTGGTTCTGCAGTTTTTGGAGGTCCGTCTGACATATAATGACTTTCTGGTTCTGAGTGCTGTTGGCAGATTGGGGGAGCAGTAATTGGTAAGCCAAAAAAAGTCTGCTTCTAGACTGAAGAGAGCTTTGATTTATTGTTTTCAACAAAATCCAGCATTAATCTTCCAAAAGTCTATTTCTGGACTGTAGAGGGCTCATTGCCATCTTGTGGCCAAACCGTGTAATTGCATTTAAATACCATTTCTTTAAAAACGGAATATTGGCCACCAGCTTTTGTTTTCTAAAAGTCTATATTTGGACCAAATAAAACCCAAATACTTTAACCCTAACCTTAACCCTAATCCTAACCTCAACCCCAAATCCTAACCTCAATTTTAATTATAGCCATAAGCCCAATTCTAAATTTTAACCCCAACCCCAAATCATAACCCTAACCATAACCCATCCCCAAATCCTGGACTTGTGATTGGGCATGGGACACAAGCTCGGGTTTGATCACCCTGTGGCTGGCCGCCTTTGATGAGGGTGTCTGGTGTTGAAAGGCCGAAACACCCCATGATTCAAAGGAACACCACTGATGATGTGTCCTAAAATTGACGGAGACACAATCCCCACGCCACGCTTAACATCAAAGGAGAAGGGAAGGATAGTCCAAATACACGTTGGGGTGCTTGCCTGGCATCTGTGGGGCATCGGGGATGGGGCTTGGGAAGGACAGTGCACAACACGGCCTTGGCCTAGGCCAGGACGTGGATCTTTGTGGAAACCTAACCAGCCAGTGCCTCCCGGGTCCTGTCTGGATGTTGTGCGGTGCCAGTGCATATCCCCTGTTTGTGTTTCTCCTGATGGGCATAATAAACTACAAAAACTATACTAGGAAGAAAGAAAAAAATCACTATTGGGCCCAAAGGGTGGAACAAAATTAAAAACATAAATGTCCAAGGGAAATAAAGATAAAGGGAAACAAGGGAAATATCCTGTCAAGGCAAAATGAGTCACAAAGTTAAGGGAAAGTAATTGCTTAGTCATCCCCCAACAAGGAAGGGGAGGGGCCTCCTCAAGGAAAACAAGCCACAACAAGCCACAAGACCAGGGAGAGACACAAAGTGCCAGCGGCCTCCAATGGATTTCAGGAACTACATGGTCAAGGGAAAACAAGCCACAGAGATTGACTACCTGCAGTAACGGCCGAGTATCCTGTGCTGTCTAAGCTACACAGTAAGTCAAGGCAAAACGAGCCACAAGTCAAGGGCAAACAAGCCATCAAGGCAAAATAAGCCACAAAGTCAAGGGTAAACAAGCCACAAAGACTGAAGTTGCAGCTTAAGGCTAAAAAACAGGACAGCCACTGAATAACTGTCTTCTCTTTGTTTCGAGGATGTGGTTCTGCAGTTTTTGGAGGTCCGTCTGACATATAATGACTTTCTGGTTCTGAGTGCTGTTGGCAGATTGGGGGAGCAGTAATTGGTAAGCCAAAAAAAGTCTGCTTCTAGACTGAAGAGAGCTTTGATTTATTGTTTTCAACAAAATCCAGCATTAATCTTCCAAAAGTCTATTTCTGGACTGTAGAGGGCTCATTGCCATCTTGTGGCCAAACCGTGTAATTGCATTTAAATACCATTTCTTTAAAAACGGAATATTGGCCACCAGCTTTTGTTTTCTAAAAGTCTATATTTGGACCAAATAAAACCCAAATACTTTAACCCTAACCTTAACCCTAATCCTAACCTCAACCCCAAATCCTAACCTCAATTTTAATTATAGCCATAAGCCCAATTCTAAATTTTAACCCCAACCCCAAATCATAACCCTAACCATAACCCATCCCCAAATCCTGGACTTGTGATTGGGCATGGGACACAAGCTCGGGTTTGATCACCCTGTGGCTGGCCGCCTTTGATGAGGGTGTCTGGTGTTGAAAGGCCGAAACACCCCATGATTCAAAGGAACACCACTGATGATGTGTCCTAAAATTGACGGAGACACAATCCCCACGCCACGCTTAACATCAAAGGAGAAGGGAAGGATAGTCCAAATACACGTTGGGGTGCTTGCCTGGCATCTGTGGGGCATCGGGGATGGGGCTTGGGAAGGACAGTGCACAACACGGCCTTGGCCTAGGCCAGGACGTGGATCTTTGTGGAAACCTAACCAGCCAGTGCCTCCCGGGTCCTGTCTGGATGTTGTGCGGTGCCAGTGCATATCCCCTGTTTGTGTTTCTCCTGATGGGCATAATAAACTACAAAAACTATACTAGGAAGAAAGAAAAAAATCACTATTGGGCCCAAAGGGTGGAACAAAATTAAAAACATAAATGTCCAAGGGAAATAAAGATAAAGGGAAACAAGGGAAATATCCTGTCAAGGCAAAATGAGTCACAAAGTTAAGGGAAAGTAATTGCTTAGTCATCCCCCAACAAGGAAGGGGAGGGGCCTCCTCAAGGAAAACAAGCCACAACAAGCCACAAGACCAGGGAGAGACACAAAGTGCCAGCGGCCTCCAATGGATTTCAGGAACTACATGGTCAAGGGAAAACAAGCCACAGAGATTGACTACCTGCAGTAACGGCCGAGTATCCTGTGCTGTCTAAGCTACACAGTAAGTCAAGGCAAAACGAGCCACAAGTCAAGGGCAAACAAGCCATCAAGGCAAAATAAGCCACAAAGTCAAGGGTAAACAAGCCACAAAGACTGAAGTTGCAGCTTAAGGCTAAAAAACAGGACAGCCACTGAATAACTGTCTTCTCTTTGTTTCGAGGATGTGGTTCTGCAGTTTTTGGAGGTCCGTCTGACATATAATGACTTTCTGGTTCTGAGTGCTGTTGGCAGATTGGGGGAGCAGTAATTGGTAAGCCAAAAAAAGTCTGCTTCTAGACTGAAGAGAGCTTTGATTTATTGTTTTCAACAAAATCCAGCATTAATCTTCCAAAAGTCTATTTCTGGACTGTAGAGGGCTCATTGCCATCTTGTGGCCAAACCGTGTAATTGCATTTAAATACCATTTCTTTAAAAACGGAATATTGGCCACCAGCTTTTGTTTTCTAAAAGTCTATATTTGGACCAAATAAAACCCAAATACTTTAACCCTAACCTTAACCCTAATCCTAACCTCAACCCCAAATCCTAACCTCAATTTTAATTATAGCCATAAGCCCAATTCTAAATTTTAACCCCAACCCCAAATCATAACCCTAACCATAACCCATCCCCAAATCCTGGACTTGTGATTGGGCATGGGACACAAGCTCGGGTTTGATCACCCTGTGGCTGGCCGCCTTTGATGAGGGTGTCTGGTGTTGAAAGGCCGAAACACCCCATGATTCAAAGGAACACCACTGATGATGTGTCCTAAAATTGACGGAGACACAATCCCCACGCCACGCTTAACATCAAAGGAGAAGGGAAGGATAGTCCAAATACACGTTGGGGTGCTTGCCTGGCATCTGTGGGGCATCGGGGATGGGGCTTGGGAAGGACAGTGCACAACACGGCCTTGGCCTAGGCCAGGACGTGGATCTTTGTGGAAACCTAACCAGCCAGTGCCTCCCGGGTCCTGTCTGGATGTTGTGCGGTGCCAGTGCATATCCCCTGTTTGTGTTTCTCCTGATGGGCATAATAAACTACAAAAACTATACTAGGAAGAAAGAAAAAAATCACTATTGGGCCCAAAGGGTGGAACAAAATTAAAAACATAAATGTCCAAGGGAAATAAAGATAAAGGGAAACAAGGGAAATATCCTGTCAAGGCAAAATGAGTCACAAAGTTAAGGGAAAGTAATTGCTTAGTCATCCCCCAACAAGGAAGGGGAGGGGCCTCCTCAAGGAAAACAAGCCACAACAAGCCACAAGACCAGGGAGAGACACAAAGTGCCAGCGGCCTCCAATGGATTTCAGGAACTACATGGTCAAGGGAAAACAAGCCACAGAGATTGACTACCTGCAGTAACGGCCGAGTATCCTGTGCTGTCTAAGCTACACAGTAAGTCAAGGCAAAACGAGCCACAAGTCAAGGGCAAACAAGCCATCAAGGCAAAATAAGCCACAAAGTCAAGGGTAAACAAGCCACAAAGACTGAAGTTGCAGCTTAAGGCTAAAAAACAGGACAGCCACTGAATAACTGTCTTCTCTTTGTTTCGAGGATGTGGTTCTGCAGTTTTTGGAGGTCCGTCTGACATATAATGACTTTCTGGTTCTGAGTGCTGTTGGCAGATTGGGGGAGCAGTAATTGGTAAGCCAAAAAAAGTCTGCTTCTAGACTGAAGAGAGCTTTGATTTATTGTTTTCAACAAAATCCAGCATTAATCTTCCAAAAGTCTATTTCTGGACTGTAGAGGGCTCATTGCCATCTTGTGGCCAAACCGTGTAATTGCATTTAAATACCATTTCTTTAAAAACGGAATATTGGCCACCAGCTTTTGTTTTCTAAAAGTCTATATTTGGACCAAATAAAACCCAAATACTTTAACCCTAACCTTAACCCTAATCCTAACCTCAACCCCAAATCCTAACCTCAATTTTAATTATAGCCATAAGCCCAATTCTAAATTTTAACCCCAACCCCAAATCATAACCCTAACCATAACCCATCCCCAAATCCTGGACTTGTGATTGGGCATGGGACACAAGCTCGGGTTTGATCACCCTGTGGCTGGCCGCCTTTGATGAGGGTGTCTGGTGTTGAAAGGCCGAAACACCCCATGATTCAAAGGAACACCACTGATGATGTGTCCTAAAATTGACGGAGACACAATCCCCACGCCACGCTTAACATCAAAGGAGAAGGGAAGGATAGTCCAAATACACGTTGGGGTGCTTGCCTGGCATCTGTGGGGCATCGGGGATGGGGCTTGGGAAGGACAGTGCACAACACGGCCTTGGCCTAGGCCAGGACGTGGATCTTTGTGGAAACCTAACCAGCCAGTGCCTCCCGGGTCCTGTCTGGATGTTGTGCGGTGCCAGTGCATATCCCCTGTTTGTGTTTCTCCTGATGGGCATAATAAACTACAAAAACTATACTAGGAAGAAAGAAAAAAATCACTATTGGGCCCAAAGGGTGGAACAAAATTAAAAACATAAATGTCCAAGGGAAATAAAGATAAAGGGAAACAAGGGAAATATCCTGTCAAGGCAAAATGAGTCACAAAGTTAAGGGAAAGTAATTGCTTAGTCATCCCCCAACAAGGAAGGGGAGGGGCCTCCTCAAGGAAAACAAGCCACAACAAGCCACAAGACCAGGGAGAGACACAAAGTGCCAGCGGCCTCCAATGGATTTCAGGAACTACATGGTCAAGGGAAAACAAGCCACAGAGATTGACTACCTGCAGTAACGGCCGAGTATCCTGTGCTGTCTAAGCTACACAGTAAGTCAAGGCAAAACGAGCCACAAGTCAAGGGCAAACAAGCCATCAAGGCAAAATAAGCCACAAAGTCAAGGGTAAACAAGCCACAAAGACTGAAGTTGCAGCTTAAGGCTAAAAAACAGGACAGCCACTGAATAACTGTCTTCTCTTTGTTTCGAGGATGTGGTTCTGCAGTTTTTGGAGGTCCGTCTGACATATAATGACTTTCTGGTTCTGAGTGCTGTTGGCAGATTGGGGGAGCAGTAATTGGTAAGCCAAAAAAAGTCTGCTTCTAGACTGAAGAGAGCTTTGATTTATTGTTTTCAACAAAATCCAGCATTAATCTTCCAAAAGTCTATTTCTGGACTGTAGAGGGCTCATTGCCATCTTGTGGCCAAACCGTGTAATTGCATTTAAATACCATTTCTTTAAAAACGGAATATTGGCCACCAGCTTTTGTTTTCTAAAAGTCTATATTTGGACCAAATAAAACCCAAATACTTTAACCCTAACCTTAACCCTAATCCTAACCTCAACCCCAAATCCTAACCTCAATTTTAATTATAGCCATAAGCCCAATTCTAAATTTTAACCCCAACCCCAAATCATAACCCTAACCATAACCCATCCCCAAATCCTGGACTTGTGATTGGGCATGGGACACAAGCTCGGGTTTGATCACCCTGTGGCTGGCCGCCTTTGATGAGGGTGTCTGGTGTTGAAAGGCCGAAACACCCCATGATTCAAAGGAACACCACTGATGATGTGTCCTAAAATTGACGGAGACACAATCCCCACGCCACGCTTAACATCAAAGGAGAAGGGAAGGATAGTCCAAATACACGTTGGGGTGCTTGCCTGGCATCTGTGGGGCATCGGGGATGGGGCTTGGGAAGGACAGTGCACAACACGGCCTTGGCCTAGGCCAGGACGTGGATCTTTGTGGAAACCTAACCAGCCAGTGCCTCCCGGGTCCTGTCTGGATGTTGTGCGGTGCCAGTGCATATCCCCTGTTTGTGTTTCTCCTGATGGGCATAATAAACTACAAAAACTATACTAGGAAGAAAGAAAAAAATCACTATTGGGCCCAAAGGGTGGAACAAAATTAAAAACATAAATGTCCAAGGGAAATAAAGATAAAGGGAAACAAGGGAAATATCCTGTCAAGGCAAAATGAGTCACAAAGTTAAGGGAAAGTAATTGCTTAGTCATCCCCCAACAAGGAAGGGGAGGGGCCTCCTCAAGGAAAACAAGCCACAACAAGCCACAAGACCAGGGAGAGACACAAAGTGCCAGCGGCCTCCAATGGATTTCAGGAACTACATGGTCAAGGGAAAACAAGCCACAGAGATTGACTACCTGCAGTAACGGCCGAGTATCCTGTGCTGTCTAAGCTACACAGTAAGTCAAGGCAAAACGAGCCACAAGTCAAGGGCAAACAAGCCATCAAGGCAAAATAAGCCACAAAGTCAAGGGTAAACAAGCCACAAAGACTGAAGTTGCAGCTTAAGGCTAAAAAACAGGACAGCCACTGAATAACTGTCTTCTCTTTGTTTCGAGGATGTGGTTCTGCAGTTTTTGGAGGTCCGTCTGACATATAATGACTTTCTGGTTCTGAGTGCTGTTGGCAGATTGGGGGAGCAGTAATTGGTAAGCCAAAAAAAGTCTGCTTCTAGACTGAAGAGAGCTTTGATTTATTGTTTTCAACAAAATCCAGCATTAATCTTCCAAAAGTCTATTTCTGGACTGTAGAGGGCTCATTGCCATCTTGTGGCCAAACCGTGTAATTGCATTTAAATACCATTTCTTTAAAAACGGAATATTGGCCACCAGCTTTTGTTTTCTAAAAGTCTATATTTGGACCAAATAAAACCCAAATACTTTAACCCTAACCTTAACCCTAATCCTAACCTCAACCCCAAATCCTAACCTCAATTTTAATTATAGCCATAAGCCCAATTCTAAATTTTAACCCCAACCCCAAATCATAACCCTAACCATAACCCATCCCCAAATCCTGGACTTGTGATTGGGCATGGGACACAAGCTCGGGTTTGATCACCCTGTGGCTGGCCGCCTTTGATGAGGGTGTCTGGTGTTGAAAGGCCGAAACACCCCATGATTCAAAGGAACACCACTGATGATGTGTCCTAAAATTGACGGAGACACAATCCCCACGCCACGCTTAACATCAAAGGAGAAGGGAAGGATAGTCCAAATACACGTTGGGGTGCTTGCCTGGCATCTGTGGGGCATCGGGGATGGGGCTTGGGAAGGACAGTGCACAACACGGCCTTGGCCTAGGCCAGGACGTGGATCTTTGTGGAAACCTAACCAGCCAGTGCCTCCCGGGTCCTGTCTGGATGTTGTGCGGTGCCAGTGCATATCCCCTGTTTGTGTTTCTCCTGATGGGCATAATAAACTACAAAAACTATACTAGGAAGAAAGAAAAAAATCACTATTGGGCCCAAAGGGTGGAACAAAATTAAAAACATAAATGTCCAAGGGAAATAAAGATAAAGGAAAACAAGGGAAATATCCTGTCAAGGCAAAATGAGTCACAAAGTTAAGGGAAAGTAATTGCTTAGTCATCCCCCAACAAGGAAGGGGAGGGGCCTCCTCAAGGAAAACAAGCCACAACAAGCCACAAGACCAGGGAGAGACACAAAGTGCCAGCGGCCTCCAATGGATTTCAGGAACTACATGGTCAAGGGAAAACAAGCCACAGAGATTGACTACCTGCAGTAACGGCCGAGTATCCTGTGCTGTCTAAGCTACACAGTAAGTCAAGGCAAAACGAGCCACAAGTCAAGGGCAAACAAGCCATCAAGGCAAAATAAGCCACAAAGTCAAGGGTAAACAAGCCACAAAGACTGAAGTTGCAGCTTAAGGCTAAAAAACAGGACAGCCACTGAATAACTGTCTTCTCTTTGTTTCGAGGATGTGGTTCTGCAGTTTTTGGAGGTCCGTCTGACATATAATGACTTTCTGGTTCTGAGTGCTGTTGGCAGATTGGGGGAGCAGTAATTGGTAAGCCAAAAAAAGTCTGCTTCTAGACTGAAGAGAGCTTTGATTTATTGTTTTCAACAAAATCCAGCATTAATCTTCCAAAAGTCTATTTCTGGACTGTAGAGGGCTCATTGCCATCTTGTGGCCAAACCGTGTAATTGCATTTAAATACCATTTCTTTAAAAACGGAATATTGGCCACCAGCTTTTGTTTTCTAAAAGTCTATATTTGGACCAAATAAAACCCAAATACTTTAACCCTAACCTTAACCCTAATCCTAACCTCAACCCCAAATCCTAACCTCAATTTTAATTATAGCCATAAGCCCAATTCTAAATTTTAACCCCAACCCCAAATCATAACCCTAACCATAACCCATCCCCAAATCCTGGACTTGTGATTGGGCATGGGACACAAGCTCGGGTTTGATCACCCTGTGGCTGGCCGCCTTTGATGAGGGTGTCTGGTGTTGAAAGGCCGAAACACCCCATGATTCAAAGGAACACCACTGATGATGTGTCCTAAAATTGACGGAGACACAATCCCCACGCCACGCTTAACATCAAAGGAGAAGGGAAGGATAGTCCAAATACACGTTGGGGTGCTTGCCTGGCATCTGTGGGGCATCGGGGATGGGGCTTGGGAAGGACAGTGCACAACACGGCCTTGGCCTAGGCCAGGACGTGGATCTTTGTGGAAACCTAACCAGCCAGTGCCTCCCGGGTCCTGTCTGGATGTTGTGCGGTGCCAGTGCATATCCCCTGTTTGTGTTTCTCCTGATGGGCATAATAAACTACAAAAACTATACTAGGAAGAAAGAAAAAAATCACTATTGGGCCCAAAGGGTGGAACAAAATTAAAAACATAAATGTCCAAGGGAAATAAAGATAAAGGGAAACAAGGGAAATATCCTGTCAAGGCAAAATGAGTCACAAAGTTAAGGGAAAGTAATTGCTTAGTCATCCCCCAACAAGGAAGGGGAGGGGCCTCCTCAAGGAAAACAAGCCACAACAAGCCACAAGACCAGGGAGAGACACAAAGTGCCAGCGGCCTCCAATGGATTTCAGGAACTACATGGTCAAGGGAAAACAAGCCACAGAGATTGACTACCTGCAGTAACGGCCGAGTATCCTGTGCTGTCTAAGCTACACAGTAAGTCAAGGCAAAACGAGCCACAAGTCAAGGGCAAACAAGCCATCAAGGCAAAATAAGCCACAAAGTCAAGGGTAAACAAGCCACAAAGACTGAAGTTGCAGCTTAAGGCTAAAAAACAGGACAGCCACTGAATAACTGTCTTCTCTTTGTTTCGAGGATGTGGTTCTGCAGTTTTTGGAGGTCCGTCTGACATATAATGACTTTCTGGTTCTGAGTGCTGTTGGCAGATTGGGGGAGCAGTAATTGGTAAGCCAAAAAAAGTCTGCTTCTAGACTGAAGAGAGCTTTGATTTATTGTTTTCAACAAAATCCAGCATTAATCTTCCAAAAGTCTATTTCTGGACTGTAGAGGGCTCATTGCCATCTTGTGGCCAAACCGTGTAATTGCATTTAAATACCATTTCTTTAAAAACGGAATATTGGCCACCAGCTTTTGTTTTCTAAAAGTCTATATTTGGACCAAATAAAACCCAAATACTTTAACCCTAACCTTAACCCTAATCCTAACCTCAACCCCAAATCCTAACCTCAATTTTAATTATAGCCATAAGCCCAATTCTAAATTTTAACCCCAACCCCAAATCATAACCCTAACCATAACCCATCCCCAAATCCTGGACTTGTGATTGGGCATGGGACACAAGCTCGGGTTTGATCACCCTGTGGCTGGCCGCCTTTGATGAGGGTGTCTGGTGTTGAAAGGCCGAAACACCCCATGATTCAAAGGAACACCACTGATGATGTGTCCTAAAATTGACGGAGACACAATCCCCACGCCACGCTTAACATCAAAGGAGAAGGGAAGGATAGTCCAAATACACGTTGGGGTGCTTGCCTGGCATCTGTGGGGCATCGGGGATGGGGCTTGGGAAGGACAGTGCACAACACGGCCTTGGCCTAGGCCAGGACGTGGATCTTTGTGGAAACCTAACCAGCCAGTGCCTCCCGGGTCCTGTCTGGATGTTGTGCGGTGCCAGTGCATATCCCCTGTTTGTGTTTCTCCTGATGGGCATAATAAACTACAAAAACTATACTAGGAAGAAAGAAAAAAATCACTATTGGGCCCAAAGGGTGGAACAAAATTAAAAACATAAATGTCCAAGGGAAATAAAGATAAAGGGAAACAAGGGAAATATCCTGTCAAGGCAAAATGAGTCACAAAGTTAAGGGAAAGTAATTGCTTAGTCATCCCCCAACAAGGAAGGGGAGGGGCCTCCTCAAGGAAAACAAGCCACAACAAGCCACAAGACCAGGGAGAGACACAAAGTGCCAGCGGCCTCCAATGGATTTCAGGAACTACATGGTCAAGGGAAAACAAGCCACAGAGATTGACTACCTGCAGTAACGGCCGAGTATCCTGTGCTGTCTAAGCTACACAGTAAGTCAAGGCAAAACGAGCCACAAGTCAAGGGCAAACAAGCCATCAAGGCAAAATAAGCCACAAAGTCAAGGGTAAACAAGCCACAAAGACTGAAGTTGCAGCTTAAGGCTAAAAAACAGGACAGCCACTGAATAACTGTCTTCTCTTTGTTTCGAGGATGTGGTTCTGCAGTTTTTGGAGGTCCGTCTGACATATAATGACTTTCTGGTTCTGAGTGCTGTTGGCAGATTGGGGGAGCAGTAATTGGTAAGCCAAAAAAAGTCTGCTTCTAGACTGAAGAGAGCTTTGATTTATTGTTTTCAACAAAATCCAGCATTAATCTTCCAAAAGTCTATTTCTGGACTGTAGAGGGCTCATTGCCATCTTGTGGCCAAACCGTGTAATTGCATTTAAATACCATTTCTTTAAAAACGGAATATTGGCCACCAGCTTTTGTTTTCTAAAAGTCTATATTTGGACCAAATAAAACCCAAATACTTTAACCCTAACCTTAACCCTAATCCTAACCTCAACCCCAAATCCTAACCTCAATTTTAATTATAGCCATAAGCCCAATTCTAAATTTTAACCCCAACCCCAAATCATAACCCTAACCATAACCCATCCCCAAATCCTGGACTTGTGATTGGGCATGGGACACAAGCTCGGGTTTGATCACCCTGTGGCTGGCCGCCTTTGATGAGGGTGTCTGGTGTTGAAAGGCCGAAACACCCCATGATTCAAAGGAACACCACTGATGATGTGTCCTAAAATTGACGGAGACACAATCCCCACGCCACGCTTAACATCAAAGGAGAAGGGAAGGATAGTCCAAATACACGTTGGGGTGCTTGCCTGGCATCTGTGGGGCATCGGGGATGGGGCTTGGGAAGGACAGTGCACAACACGGCCTTGGCCTAGGCCAGGACGTGGATCTTTGTGGAAACCTAACCAGCCAGTGCCTCCCGGGTCCTGTCTGGATGTTGTGCGGTGCCAGTGCATATCCCCTGTTTGTGTTTCTCCTGATGGGCATAATAAACTACAAAAACTATACTAGGAAGAAAGAAAAAAATCACTATTGGGCCCAAAGGGTGGAACAAAATTAAAAACATAAATGTCCAAGGGAAATAAAGATAAAGGGAAACAAGGGAAATATCCTGTCAAGGCAAAATGAGTCACAAAGTTAAGGGAAAGTAATTGCTTAGTCATCCCCCAACAAGGAAGGGGAGGGGCCTCCTCAAGGAAAACAAGCCACAACAAGCCACAAGACCAGGGAGAGACACAAAGTGCCAGCGGCCTCCAATGGATTTCAGGAACTACATGGTCAAGGGAAAACAAGCCACAGAGATTGACTACCTGCAGTAACGGCCGAGTATCCTGTGCTGTCTAAGCTACACAGTAAGTCAAGGCAAAACGAGCCACAAGTCAAGGGCAAACAAGCCATCAAGGCAAAATAAGCCACAAAGTCAAGGGTAAACAAGCCACAAAGACTGAAGTTGCAGCTTAAGGCTAAAAAACAGGACAGCCACTGAATAACTGTCTTCTCTTTGTTTCGAGGATGTGGTTCTGCAGTTTTTGGAGGTCCGTCTGACATATAATGACTTTCTGGTTCTGAGTGCTGTTGGCAGATTGGGGGAGCAGTAATTGGTAAGCCAAAAAAAGTCTGCTTCTAGACTGAAGAGAGCTTTGATTTATTGTTTTCAACAAAATCCAGCATTAATCTTCCAAAAGTCTATTTCTGGACTGTAGAGGGCTCATTGCCATCTTGTGGCCAAACCGTGTAATTGCATTTAAATACCATTTCTTTAAAAACGGAATATTGGCCACCAGCTTTTGTTTTCTAAAAGTCTATATTTGGACCAAATAAAACCCAAATACTTTAACCCTAACCTTAACCCTAATCCTAACCTCAACCCCAAATCCTAACCTCAATTTTAATTATAGCCATAAGCCCAATTCTAAATTTTAACCCCAACCCCAAATCATAACCCTAACCATAACCCATCCCCAAATCCTGGACTTGTGATTGGGCATGGGACACAAGCTCGGGTTTGATCACCCTGTGGCTGGCCGCCTTTGATGAGGGTGTCTGGTGTTGAAAGGCCGAAACACCCCATGATTCAAAGGAACACCACTGATGATGTGTCCTAAAATTGACGGAGACACAATCCCCACGCCACGCTTAACATCAAAGGAGAAGGGAAGGATAGTCCAAATACACGTTGGGGTGCTTGCCTGGCATCTGTGGGGCATCGGGGATGGGGCTTGGGAAGGACAGTGCACAACACGGCCTTGGCCTAGGCCAGGACGTGGATCTTTGTGGAAACCTAACCAGCCAGTGCCTCCCGGGTCCTGTCTGGATGTTGTGCGGTGCCAGTGCATATCCCCTGTTTGTGTTTCTCCTGATGGGCATAATAAACTACAAAAACTATACTAGGAAGAAAGAAAAAAATCACTATTGGGCCCAAAGGGTGGAACAAAATTAAAAACATAAATGTCCAAGGGAAATAAAGATAAAGGGAAACAAGGGAAATATCCTGTCAAGGCAAAATGAGTCACAAAGTTAAGGGAAAGTAATTGCTTAGTCATCCCCCAACAAGGAAGGGGAGGGGCCTCCTCAAGGAAAACAAGCCACAACAAGCCACAAGACCAGGGAGAGACACAAAGTGCCAGCGGCCTCCAATGGATTTCAGGAACTACATGGTCAAGGGAAAACAAGCCACAGAGATTGACTACCTGCAGTAACGGCCGAGTATCCTGTGCTGTCTAAGCTACACAGTAAGTCAAGGCAAAACGAGCCACAAGTCAAGGGCAAACAAGCCATCAAGGCAAAATAAGCCACAAAGTCAAGGGTAAACAAGCCACAAAGACTGAAGTTGCAGCTTAAGGCTAAAAAACAGGACAGCCACTGAATAACTGTCTTCTCTTTGTTTCGAGGATGTGGTTCTGCAGTTTTTGGAGGTCCGTCTGACATATAATGACTTTCTGGTTCTGAGTGCTGTTGGCAGATTGGGGGAGCAGTAATTGGTAAGCCAAAAAAAGTCTGCTTCTAGACTGAAGAGAGCTTTGATTTATTGTTTTCAACAAAATCCAGCATTAATCTTCCAAAAGTCTATTTCTGGACTGTAGAGGGCTCATTGCCATCTTGTGGCCAAACCGTGTAATTGCATTTAAATACCATTTCTTTAAAAACGGAATATTGGCCACCAGCTTTTGTTTTCTAAAAGTCTATATTTGGACCAAATAAAACCCAAATACTTTAACCCTAACCTTAACCCTAATCCTAACCTCAACCCCAAATCCTAACCTCAATTTTAATTATAGCCATAAGCCCAATTCTAAATTTTAACCCCAACCCCAAATCATAACCCTAACCATAACCCATCCCCAAATCCTGGACTTGTGATTGGGCATGGGACACAAGCTCGGGTTTGATCACCCTGTGGCTGGCCGCCTTTGATGAGGGTGTCTGGTGTTGAAAGGCCGAAACACCCCATGATTCAAAGGAACACCACTGATGATGTGTCCTAAAATTGACGGAGACACAATCCCCACGCCACGCTTAACATCAAAGGAGAAGGGAAGGATAGTCCAAATACACGTTGGGGTGCTTGCCTGGCATCTGTGGGGCATCGGGGATGGGGCTTGGGAAGGACAGTGCACAACACGGCCTTGGCCTAGGCCAGGACGTGGATCTTTGTGGAAACCTAACCAGCCAGTGCCTCCCGGGTCCTGTCTGGATGTTGTGCGGTGCCAGTGCATATCCCCTGTTTGTGTTTCTCCTGATGGGCATAATAAACTACAAAAACTATACTAGGAAGAAAGAAAAAAATCACTATTGGGCCCAAAGGGTGGAACAAAATTAAAAACATAAATGTCCAAGGGAAATAAAGATAAAGGGAAACAAGGGAAATATCCTGTCAAGGCAAAATGAGTCACAAAGTTAAGGGAAAGTAATTGCTTAGTCATCCCCCAACAAGGAAGGGGAGGGGCCTCCTCAAGGAAAACAAGCCACAACAAGCCACAAGACCAGGGAGAGACACAAAGTGCCAGCGGCCTCCAATGGATTTCAGGAACTACATGGTCAAGGGAAAACAAGCCACAGAGATTGACTACCTGCAGTAACGGCCGAGTATCCTGTGCTGTCTAAGCTACACAGTAAGTCAAGGCAAAACGAGCCACAAGTCAAGGGCAAACAAGCCATCAAGGCAAAATAAGCCACAAAGTCAAGGGTAAACAAGCCACAAAGACTGAAGTTGCAGCTTAAGGCTAAAAAACAGGACAGCCACTGAATAACTGTCTTCTCTTTGTTTCGAGGATGTGGTTCTGCAGTTTTTGGAGGTCCGTCTGACATATAATGACTTTCTGGTTCTGAGTGCTGTTGGCAGATTGGGGGAGCAGTAATTGGTAAGCCAAAAAAAGTCTGCTTCTAGACTGAAGAGAGCTTTGATTTATTGTTTTCAACAAAATCCAGCATTAATCTTCCAAAAGTCTATTTCTGGACTGTAGAGGGCTCATTGCCATCTTGTGGCCAAACCGTGTAATTGCATTTAAATACCATTTCTTTAAAAACGGAATATTGGCCACCAGCTTTTGTTTTCTAAAAGTCTATATTTGGACCAAATAAAACCCAAATACTTTAACCCTAACCTTAACCCTAATCCTAACCTCAACCCCAAATCCTAACCTCAATTTTAATTATAGCCATAAGCCCAATTCTAAATTTTAACCCCAACCCCAAATCATAACCCTAACCATAACCCATCCCCAAATCCTGGACTTGTGATTGGGCATGGGACACAAGCTCGGGTTTGATCACCCTGTGGCTGGCCGCCTTTGATGAGGGTGTCTGGTGTTGAAAGGCCGAAACACCCCATGATTCAAAGGAACACCACTGATGATGTGTCCTAAAATTGACGGAGACACAATCCCCACGCCACGCTTAACATCAAAGGAGAAGGGAAGGATAGTCCAAATACACGTTGGGGTGCTTGCCTGGCATCTGTGGGGCATCGGGGATGGGGCTTGGGAAGGACAGTGCACAACACGGCCTTGGCCTAGGCCAGGACGTGGATCTTTGTGGAAACCTAACCAGCCAGTGCCTCCCGGGTCCTGTCTGGATGTTGTGCGGTGCCAGTGCATATCCCCTGTTTGTGTTTCTCCTGATGGGCATAATAAACTACAAAAACTATACTAGGAAGAAAGAAAAAAATCACTATTGGGCCCAAAGGGTGGAACAAAATTAAAAACATAAATGTCCAAGGGAAATAAAGATAAAGGGAAACAAGGGAAATATCCTGTCAAGGCAAAATGAGTCACAAAGTTAAGGGAAAGTAATTGCTTAGTCATCCCCCAACAAGGAAGGGGAGGGGCCTCCTCAAGGAAAACAAGCCACAACAAGCCACAAGACCAGGGAGAGACACAAAGTGCCAGCGGCCTCCAATGGATTTCAGGAACTACATGGTCAAGGGAAAACAAGCCACAGAGATTGACTACCTGCAGTAACGGCCGAGTATCCTGTGCTGTCTAAGCTACACAGTAAGTCAAGGCAAAACGAGCCACAAGTCAAGGGCAAACAAGCCATCAAGGCAAAATAAGCCACAAAGTCAAGGGTAAACAAGCCACAAAGACTGAAGTTGCAGCTTAAGGCTAAAAAACAGGACAGCCACTGAATAACTGTCTTCTCTTTGTTTCGAGGATGTGGTTCTGCAGTTTTTGGAGGTCCGTCTGACATATAATGACTTTCTGGTTCTGAGTGCTGTTGGCAGATTGGGGGAGCAGTAATTGGTAAGCCAAAAAAAGTCTGCTTCTAGACTGAAGAGAGCTTTGATTTATTGTTTTCAACAAAATCCAGCATTAATCTTCCAAAAGTCTATTTCTGGACTGTAGAGGGCTCATTGCCATCTTGTGGCCAAACCGTGTAATTGCATTTAAATACCATTTCTTTAAAAACGGAATATTGGCCACCAGCTTTTGTTTTCTAAAAGTCTATATTTGGACCAAATAAAACCCAAATACTTTAACCCTAACCTTAACCCTAATCCTAACCTCAACCCCAAATCCTAACCTCAATTTTAATTATAGCCATAAGCCCAATTCTAAATTTTAACCCCAACCCCAAATCATAACCCTAACCATAACCCATCCCCAAATCCTGGACTTGTGATTGGGCATGGGACACAAGCTCGGGTTTGATCACCCTGTGGCTGGCCGCCTTTGATGAGGGTGTCTGGTGTTGAAAGGCCGAAACACCCCATGATTCAAAGGAACACCACTGATGATGTGTCCTAAAATTGACGGAGACACAATCCCCACGCCACGCTTAACATCAAAGGAGAAGGGAAGGATAGTCCAAATACACGTTGGGGTGCTTGCCTGGCATCTGTGGGGCATCGGGGATGGGGCTTGGGAAGGACAGTGCACAACACGGCCTTGGCCTAGGCCAGGACGTGGATCTTTGTGGAAACCTAACCCTAACCCTAACCCTAAGGAAAACAAGCCACAACAAGCCACAAGGTTGCACAGTGGAGACTATACTAGGGAGAAGCAAAAATGTCAGCGGCCTCCAGCAGATTTCAGGAGCTACATGGTCAAGGGAAAGCAAGCCACACAGTAAGTCAAGGCAAAGACAAGCCACAGAGTCAAGGGTAAACAAGCCACAAAGACTGAGTGAAAGGAAAAAGAAGTCAAGGCAGGACAAGCCACAGAGTCAAAAGGAAAAAGAAGTCAAGGCAAAATAAGCCACAGAGTCAAAGGAAAAAGAAGTCAAGGCAAGACAAGCCACAGAGTCAAAAGGAAAAAGAAGTCAAGGCAAAATAAGCCACAGAGTCAAAGGAAAAAGAAGTCAAGGCAAGACAAGCCACAGAGTCAAAAGGAAAAAGAAGTCAAGGCAAAATAAGCCACAGAGTCAAAGGTAAAAGAAGTCAAGGCAAAACTAGCCACAAGACTGAGTAAAAGGAAAAAAGCTACACAGAAGCCAAGGCAAAACAAGCCATGAAGTCAAGGGTAAACAAGCCATTTCCAGCTTAAGGCTGAAAAACAGGACAGCCACTGAATAACTGTCTTTTCTTTGTTTCGAGGATGTGGTTCTGCAGCTTTTGGAGGTCGGTCTGACACATAATGACTTTTTGGTTCTGAGTGCTGTTTGCAGATTGGGGGAGCAGCAAGGGGTAAGCGATAAAAGTCTGTTTTTAGACTGAAAAGGGCTCACTGCCATCTTGTGGCCAAACCATGTAATTGCATTTAAATGTTATTATTTCTTTAAAAACAGAATATTGGCCATCAGCGTTTGTTTTCCAAAAGTCTACATCTAGACTAAACAAAACCCAAATATATGAACTCTAACCCTAACCCTAATTCTAACCTCAACCCCAAGAGGTACAAGCTGACTCCTAACCTTAATTCTAACCATAACCCCAATTCTAAATTCTAATCCTAACCCTAACCCCAAATCATAACCCTAACCCATCCCCAAATCCTGGACTTGTGATTGGGCATGGGACACAAGCTCGGGTTTGATCACCCTGTGGCTGGCCACCTTTGATGAGGGTGTCTAGTGTTGAAAGGCCGAAACACCCCATGATTCAAAGGAACACTACTGATGATGTGTCCTAAAATTGACTGAGATACAATCCCCACGCCACGTTTAACATCAAAGGAGAATGGAAGGATAGTCCAAATACACGTTGGGGTGCTTGCTTGGCATCTGTGGGGCGTCGGGGATGGGGCTTGGGAAGGACAGTGCACAACACGGCCTTGGCCTAGGCCAGGACGTGGATCTTTGTGGTAAACCTAACCAGCCAGTGCCTCCCGGGTCCTGTCTGGACGTTGTGCGGTGCCAGCGTGTATCCTCTAGTGTTCCTCCTGATGGGCATGTGCTAGTTAAGGCAAAATAAGCCACAAAGTAAAGGGAAAACAAGAAATTGGCCGAGAAAGTCACTGGTATGCTTAAAGGGTGAAAGAAAATTAAAAACATAAATGTTCCTGGGAAATAAAAATAAGGAGAAAATGGTTATTACCTACTCATAAGAAAGTCCTAATTTGGGTTTATATTCATAAGAGAGTCCTAATATGGGAAAGTCCTAATTGGGGTTTAAAACCATAAATGTCTAAGGGAAATATCCTGTCAAGGCAAAACAAGCCACTAAGTTAAGGGAAAATAATTGCTTAGTCATTCCCCAACGAGGAAGCTACCCAGTAAAGGGGAGGGGCCTCCCTAAGGAAAACAAGCCACAACAAGCCACAAGGTTGCACAGTGGAGACTATACTAGGGAGAAGCAAAAATGTCAGCGGCCTCCAGCAGATTTCAGGAGCTACATGGTCAAGGGAAAGCAAGCCACACAGTAAGTCAAGGCAAAGACAAGCCACAGAGTCAAGGGTAAACAAGCCACAAAGACTGAGTGAAAGGAAAAAGAAGTCAAGGCAGGACAAGCCACAGAGTCAAAAGGAAAAAGAAGTCAAGGCAAAATAAGCCACAGAGTCAAAGGAAAAAGAAGTCAAGGCAAGACAAGCCACAGACTCAAAAGGAAAAAGAAGTCAAGGCAAAATAAGCCACAGAGTCAAAGGAAAAAGAAGTCAAGGCAAGACAAGCCACAGAGTCAAAAGGAAAAAGAAGTCAAGGCAAAATAAGCCACAGAGTCAAAGGTAAAAGAAGTCAAGGCAAAACTAGCCACAAGACTGAGTAAAAGGAAAAAAGCTACACAGAAGCCAAGGCAAAACAAGCCATGAAGTCAAGGGTAAACAAGCCATTTCCAGCTTAAGGCTGAAAAACAGGACAGCCACTGAATAACTGTCTTTTCTTTGTTTCGAGGATGTGGTTCTGCAGCTTTTGGAGGTCGGTCTGACACATAATGACTTTTTGGTTCTGAGTGCTGTTTGCAGATTGGGGGAGCAGCAAGGGGTAAGCGATAAAAGTCTGTTTTTAGACTGAAAAGGGCTCACTGCCATCTTGTGGCCAAACCATGTAATTGCATTTAAATGTTATTATTTCTTTAAAAACAGAATATTGGCCATCAGCGTTTGTTTTCCAAAAGTCTACATCTAGACTAAACAAAACCCAAATATATGAACTCTAACCCTAACCCTAATTCTAACCTCAACCCCAAGAGGTACAAGCTGACTCCTAACCTTAATTCTAACCATAACCCCAATTCTAAATTCTAATCCTAACCCTAACCCCAAATCATAACCCTAACCCATCCCCAAATCCTGGACTTGTGATTGGGCATGGGACACAAGCTCGGGTTTGATCACCCTGTGGCTGGCCACCTTTGATGAGGGTGTCTAGTGTTGAAAGGCCGAAACACCCCATGATTCAAAGGAACACTACTGATGATGTGTCCTAAAATTGACTGAGATACAATCCCCACGCCACGTTTAACATCAAAGGAGAATGGAAGGATAGTCCAAATACACGTTGGGGTGCTTGCTTGGCATCTGTGGGGCGTCGGGGATGGGGCTTGGGAAGGACAGTGCACAACACGGCCTTGGCCTAGGCCAGGACGTGGATCTTTGTGGTAAACCTAACCAGCCAGTGCCTCCCGGGTCCTGTCTGGACGTTGTGCGGTGCCAGCGTGTATCCTCTAGTGTTCCTCCTGATGGGCATGTGCTAGTTAAGGCAAAATAAGCCACAAAGGTAAGGGAAAACAAGAAATTGGCCGAGAAAGTCACTGGTATGCTTAAAGGGTGAAAGAAAATTAAAAACATAAATGTTCCTGGGAAATAAAAATAAGGAGAAAATGGTTATTACCTACTCATAAGAAAGTCCTAATTTGGGTTTATATTCATAAGAGAGTCCTAATATGGGAAAGTCCTAATTGGGGTTTAAAACCATAAATGTCTAAGGGAAATATCCTGTCAAGGCAAAACAAGCCACTAAGTTAAGGGAAAATAATTGCTTAGTCATTCCCCAACGAGGAAGCTACCCAGTAAAGGGGAGGGGCCTCCCTAAGGAAAACAAGCCACAACAAGCCACAAGGTTGCACAGTGGAGACTATACTAGGGAGAAGCAAAAATGTCAGCGGCCTCCAGCAGATTTCAGGAGCTACATGGTCAAGGGAAAGCAAGCCACACAGTAAGTCAAGGCAAAGACAAGCCACAGAGTCAAGGGTAAACAAGCCACAAAGACTGAGTGAAAGGAAAAAGAAGTCAAGGCAGGACAAGCCACAGAGTCAAAAGGAAAAAGAAGTCAAGGCAAAATAAGCCACAGAGTCAAAGGAAAAAGAAGTCAAGGCAAGACAAGCCACAGAGTCAAAAGGAAAAAGAAGTCAAGGCAAAATAAGCCACAGAGTCAAAGGAAAAAGAAGTCAAGGCAAGACAAGCCACAGAGTCAAAAGGAAAAAGAAGTCAAGGCAAAATAAGCCACAGAGTCAAAGGTAAAAGAAGTCAAGGCAAAACTAGCCACAAGACTGAGTAAAAGGAAAAAAGCTACACAGAAGCCAAGGCAAAACAAGCCATGAAGTCAAGGGTAAACAAGCCATTTCCAGCTTAAGGCTGAAAAACAGGACAGCCACTGAATAACTGTCTTTTCTTTGTTTCGAGGATGTGGTTCTGCAGCTTTTGGAGGTCGGTCTGACACATAATGACTTTTTGGTTCTGAGTGCTGTTTGCAGATTGGGGGAGCAGCAAGGGGTAAGCGATAAAAGTCTGTTTTTAGACTGAAAAGGGCTCACTGCCATCTTGTGGCCAAACCATGTAATTGCATTTAAATGTTATTATTTCTTTAAAAACAGAATATTGGCCATCAGCGTTTGTTTTCCAAAAGTCTACATCTAGACTAAACAAAACCCAAATATATGAACTCTAACCCTAACCCTAATTCTAACCTCAACCCCAAGAGGTACAAGCTGACTCCTAACCTTAATTCTAACCATAACCCCAATTCTAAATTCTAATCCTAACCCCAAATCATAACCCTAACCCATCCCCAAATCCTGGACTTGTGATTGGGCATGGGACACAAGCTCGGGTTTGATCACCCTGTGGCTGGCCACCTTTGATGAGGGTGTCTAGTGTTGAAAGGCCGAAACACCCCATGATTCAAAGGAACACTACTGATGATGTGTCCTAAAATTGACTGAGATACAATCCCCACGCCACGTTTAACATCAAAGGAGAATGGAAGGATAGTCCAAATACACGTTGGGGTGCTTGCTTGGCATCTGTGGGGCGTCGGGGATGGGGCTTGGGAAGGACAGTGCACAACACGGCCTTGGCCTAGGCCAGGACGTGGATCTTTGTGGTAAACCTAACCAGCCAGTGCCTCCCGGGTCCTGTCTGGACGTTGTGCGGTGCCAGCGTGTATCCTCTAGTGTTCCTCCTGATGGGCATGTGCTAGTTAAGGCAAAATAAGCCACAAAGTAAAGGGAAAACAAGAAATTGGCCGAGAAAGTCACTGGTATGCTTAAAGGGTGAAAGAAAATTAAAAACATAAATGTTCCTGGGAAATAAAAATAAGGAGAAAATGGTTATTACCTACTCATAAGAAAGTCCTAATTTGGGTTTATATTCATAAGAGAGTCCTAATATGGGAAAGTCCTAATTGGGGTTTAAAACCATAAATGTCTAAGGGAAATATCCTGTCAAGGCAAAACAAGCCACTAAGTTAAGGGAAAATAATTGCTTAGTCATTCCCCAACGAGGAAGCTACCCAGTAAAGGGGAGGGGCCTCCCTAAGGAAAACAAGCCACAACAAGCCACAAGGTTGCACAGTGGAGACTATACTAGGGAGAAGCAAAAATGTCAGCGGCCTCCAGCAGATTTCAGGAGCTACATGGTCAAGGGAAAGCAAGCCACACAGTAAGTCAAGGCAAAGACAAGCCACAGAGTCAAGGGTAAACAAGCCACAAAGACTGAGTGAAAGGAAAAAGAAGTCAAGGCAGGACAAGCCACAGAGTCAAAAGGAAAAAGAAGTCAAGGCAAAATAAGCCACAGAGTCAAAGGAAAAAGAAGTCAAGGCAAGACAAGCCACAGAGTCAAAAGGAAAAAGAAGTCAAGGCAAAATAAGCCACAGAGTCAAAGGAAAAAGAAGTCAAGGCAAGACAAGCCACAGAGTCAAAAGGAAAAAGAAGTCAAGGCAAAATAAGCCACAGAGTCAAAGGTAAAAGAAGTCAAGGCAAAACTAGCCACAAGACTGAGTAAAAGGAAAAAAGCTACACAGAAGCCAAGGCAAAACAAGCCATGAAGTCAAGGGTAAACAAGCCATTTCTAGCTTAAGGCTGAAAAACAGGACAGCCACTGAATAACTGTCTTTTCTTTGTTTCGAGGATGTGGTTCTGCAGCTTTTGGAGGTCGGTCTGACACATAATGACTTTTTGGTTCTGAGTGCTGTTTGCAGATTGGGGGAGCAGCAAGGGGTAAGCGATAAAAGTCTGTTTTTAGACTGAAAAGGGCTCACTGCCATCTTGTGGCCAAACCATGTAATTGCATTTAAATGTTATTATTTCTTTAAAAACAGAATATTGGCCATCAGCGTTTGTTTTCCAAAAGTCTACATCTAGACTAAACAAAACCCAAATATATGAACTCTAACCCTAACCCTAATTCTAACCTCAACCCCAAGAGGTACAAGCTGACTCCTAACCTTAATTCTAACCATAACCCCAATTCTAAATTCTAATCCTAACCCCAAATCATAACCCTAACCCATCCCCAAATCCTGGACTTGTGATTGGGCATGGGACACAAGCTCGGGTTTGATCACCCTGTGGCTGGCCACCTTTGATGAGGGTGTCTAGTGTTGAAAGGCCGAAACACCCCATGATTCAAAGGAACACTACTGATGATGTGTCCTAAAATTGACTGAGATACAATCCCCACGCCACGTTTAACATCAAAGGAGAATGGAAGGATAGTCCAAATACACGTTGGGGTGCTTGCTTGGCATCTGTGGGGCGTCGGGGATGGGGCTTGGGAAGGACAGTGCACAACACGGCCTTGGCCTAGGCCAGGACGTGGATCTTTGTGGTAACCCTAACCCTAACCCTAGTGCAACCCCGCTTGGACCTCCACACAGCGTAAAGCATGGGAGATTAAATGGATCTCACGGTTGGGCTCCAAATTTCCTGGGGGACTTAATAATTGAGAGGGGTTTTATCCCCAATCCCAACCTTAATCCCGAACCCTAACCAAAAAACCCTAAATCCTAACTTTAACCACAAACCCTAATCATAACCCTAACCTTAACCCTAATCCCAACCCCAATCATAACCCTAACCTTAACCCTAACCCCAACCCTAATAAACCCCAACGGAGGGTTACACGGAGGGTCTCGCAATAATAATCCAAATACACATGGGAGCTTAATCCCAAACCCTAACCAAAAAAAACCCCTAAATCCTAATTTTAACCCCAAATACTAATCATAACCCTAACCTTAACCTTAACCCCAAATCCTAACCCTAACCCCAAATCCTAACCCTAACCCCAACCATAACCCTAACCTTAACCCTAACCCCAACCACAAGGAACCCCAACGGGGTCTCGCAATAATAATTCAAATACACATGGTGGTACTTACCTGGCATCTGTGGGACGTCTGGGATGGGACTCGGGAAGGACAGTGCACAACACGTCCCTGGCCTAGGCTAGGACGTGGATCTTTGTGGAAATCCTAACCCTAACCCTAACCCCTAACCCTAAACCCTAACCCCTAACCCTAACCCTAATGAGGAGGGAGAGTGAGAGCGGAGGTTGCTCATCTCCAGACCAGATGCCGGTTGTGTGTGGGTGTGTGTCAGAGTGGGAAGTTGTTCACTGAAAAGTGTAGCAATAAAAGGCCACATTTACAAACCTCATCTCTGTCCTGCCGTCCTCTGTGCTCCACCCCTTCGTTAGAACTGTTACAGTCTCGTTTTGCTACTCTAGCTGTTTCTGTGCCTCCATTGCATTTCATGTTTTTTTCTCTTCAGCTTTTTTTCTGGTTCATGGTTTTTTGCACTGAACGTTTTTTCTTGTTCATGTTTTTTTGCACTAGTGTTTTTGTCATCTCGTTTTTTGTCAAGTTTTTTGTCTCTTTTCTCCTGGACTATTTTTGCTATTTGTTTTTTTCTATACTGTTTGTTTACCTTTTTTGCCACACCCTTTCCCTGGATTAAATCACATTATTTATTGGATTACTGTCTGTGTGTTCTGCCTCTGGATCCTAATCTCACTACACCTCCACCACCCCTAAGAGTATATTCTGGCCAACATGGATCAAGTCGAACTCACCCATCTGAGAATGGCCATCCAGCAACAAGGGACTCTCCTCGGGACCCACCAGCAAGACCTCCAACAGATTACACAGAACCTCGCCTCCCTGTCCAACTCACTCAACCTTCTCACCACACAAATGCAGCGCTATCAAGCCATGCCTACCCTGTGCAGCCGTCTCCAACTTCAGCTCCTGCCACTGCTTTTCTCCACGAGCCGAGACTCCCAGCACCTCAGTCCTATGATAGACAGCCAGGTACTTGCAGATCATTCTTATCTCAATGCTAATTGATCATGGCGCTGCAACCTCTGACCTTCCCCACAGAACGCTCCCGGGTGGCATGCATACATCACGCTCATCACTGGCAAGGCCAGGGAGTGGGGAACAGTGGTCTGGGATGCCAATGTTCCCTTTTGCTCCTGTTTCAAAGACTTCTCCGAAGAGATGAGGTGAACTTTCGACTGCTTTCTGTCCGGCCGGGAGGCCACTAGGGAACTCATGGAGCTGTGGCAGGGGTCCCAGTCTACCTCAGACTATGCCATCGAGTTACGGACATTGGCAGCATCGTGTGGTTGGAACACGAGTGCCCAGGTCAACGCATTCCTGCATGGCTTGTCTGACATCATTAAGGATGAGCTGGTATCATGGGAACTGCCATTGGACCTCTCCAGTCTCATGGACCTCGCCAACCACATCAACGCCTGGATCCAGCAATGGAGAAGAGAGAAGACCCCCCCAGCTTCATCTCCTCTCCATGTCCCGCCTCATCCGTCGAACCCATGCAGGTAGACCGGGTACAGGTGTCAGCGGAGGAACGACAATGCCGGCGGAGCACAGGGTTCTACTTCTACTGCAGTCAGCTGGGACACATCTGCCAAGCCTGCCTGCTAAAAGGATGACCCCACCAGTGAATCAAGGGGCCCTGGTGGGCAACTCTCGGAACCAGCCCCCCGCTGATTGACCGTTACTCCCTGTCATCATCATCCATGACAACCAGCATCACCATCTCCAGGCCCTCGTCGACTCAGGGGCAGACAGGAACCTAATCTGCTCCACCACTGCCAAGCGTCTGGGAATCCCGCTACTCGCCCTCGACGTCCCTCTCACTGTCCTGACACTCAATGCCACCGGCTTGACCACCATCACCCACCTTACCGCCCCGCTCACCCTGAGGATTTCTGGTAACCACTCAGAAACCATCCAACTCCACGTCATGATCAACCCCCACATACCCATCATTCTAGGATTACCCTGGTTAATGCAGCACAACCCCCACCTAAACTGGGTCAATAACACCATCCTAGGCTGGAGCCATTCTTGCCTAGCTTCCTGCCTGAATGCTGCTCTGCCACCTGCCAAACTACCGCAGCCTTCAGCCAGCGAGTTTCCTGACCTCTCTCATGTGCCTCTGGAATACCTGGACTTAAGACTTGTTTTCAGCAAGACCCAAGCAGTGTCCCTCCCTCCTCACAGACCCTATGAGTATAGAATCAACCTCCTGCCTGGGACGGCACCACCCAAAGGGCGACTCTCTTTCTCCCATTGAAAGGCAAGCCATGGAGAAGTACATCTCCGAGTCTCTGGCAGCTGGGATCATCCACCCTTCCTCCTCCCCAGCAGGGGCAGGATTCTTCTTTGTGGAAAAGAAGGACAAGTCACTCCACCCCTGCATTGACTATTGAGGTCTCAACGCCATCATGGTCAAGAACCGCTACCCACTACCGCTCATGACTATGGCTTTTGAACTACTCCAGGGAGCCAAGATATTCACCAAGTTGGACTTACGCAATGCCTACCATCTCATCAGGATCAGGGAGGAGGACGAGTGGAAGATGGCCTTTAACACCGTGTTACGACTTCGTTTGTTTCTTTTCTGTTTGTGTATGCAGGCCTGCTATTTTGTGTTTTGTTATGTGTGTGTTGTGCTTTGTCTCCCCCTTCAGGTTCTACTTTCCATTTTTCTTACAGATCAGCGCACCTAGATCCAGTTTTCCACTTATCTCCGTTTATCCAGCAACCAGTCCCCTTCCAATTGCCAGCACTATTTAAGTCTCCATGTTTCTTTGTTTATGGCATTTTGGCTAGGGTGGTGGTAGCACCCTTGTTTGTGGTTTGTTTTTGGTTATCTTTGGTTGTCTTGTGTTAGGTTTAGAAATTCTTAGTTATGTTGTGTATATTGTTATTTTTGGCTTATCTTGTTTTAAGCTCCTGGGGGGGGGCGTTGGGTGAGGTTTACGTAGATCTGCCCTGGGGTGTACATTTTTTGGCACACATTAGTTTTTCTGTTAGCCACATTGCCCTATGTTTAGTTAATGGTGACACCATTCCCTATTTTGTAATTTGAGGAGTTTTTGTGAGCTCCTGTTATTGGTGGTGGTTTTTTTGGTTGTTTTTTCTTTTGATTTGGTGTCGCCATTTAGATTTGTAAACCCTTTGTTTTCCCCCTATGGTTGCTTTTGTTGGTGTAGTACTAATAAAATTTAATCTGCACCTTAAAACTGTTGTTTGTGTGAGTCTGTTTTTCTCACTTAAGTCTGTTGTATAAATGTTGGCGCTCTGGTCCTTTGGACCCTAGGGGGCACCGTAACATTTAATCTGATCCAATTTTTACAACAGACTTAGGTGTTGGAGTACAGACCACAGGTAGTTAGGTTGGTCAGGTAGTAATTTAGTTGATTTATTGGTCAGTGAACTTTGTTGATACTCAGGATGGGGGACTTTGATGTTGCAGTTTTTCTTCCCAATCTTGACTCTGTAGAACAGGTCATGCAGTGTAAGAAGCAGGATTTGGTGGATATTGCTGCCCATCTAGGAGTTACCTTGTCTATGTCGTCCAAATTAGTTGACCTGAGAAAGGCCATTATTGAAATTCTGGTAGAGCAGAAGCTTCTAAGGATGAGTATCAGTGCATCTGCGGATGTGGCCGTCTCCTATGTTTTGGAGTCGGAGGAGTCTCGGAGAGAGACGATAAGTAGCGCTAGTGGCGGTGGCCAAGTAAAGGTTCATGAGTCCGATACAGAGAATTGTCCTGAGGATGATGTTGGGTTACCTGTGGGTGGTGAAGCCCACACCAAATTAGAATTACTGCGGTTGCAGTTGGTTGCCAAAGAGCGGGATTATGCTCACCAGTTGGCCATGAGACAATTGGAGGTTGAAAAAGAGATTCAGCTTAAAAGACTCGAGGTGGAGTTTTCCAAGCTTGACATGGGTGCAAAATGCCATGAGTTTAATGTCAGCAAAAGTCTTCCATTGGTATCTCAGTTTTGGGAGACGGATGTTGAGGCATGGTTTAATGCGTTTGAGCGCATAGCTAAATCGCACAAGTGGCCTGATGTAGGCTGGGCTTTAGTTTTGCAAAGCAAGCTTTCTGGAAAAGGTCTTGAGGCTTTATCTACTCTCTCTGTTGAAGCCAGTTTAAATTATGATACTATAAAAGCAGCTGTAATGCGCATCTATGAACTCGTTCCTGAAGCCTATAGGCAAAAGTTTAGGAATCATAAAATTAAGCCTGGTCAGGCAGTGGTTGAATTTGGCCGTGAAAAAGAAGTGTTCTTTAAACGCTGGTGTGATGTTAGTAAGGTTGACATGTTCGAGGGCCTTACTGAGCTCATATTGATTGAGGAGCTAAAGAATTGTTTGCCAGAACGTCTGGTAGCTTATTTAAACGAGCGTGACGTTAAAACCCTGTCGGAGGCAACGGTGCTTGCGGACAATTATCTTTTGACTCATAAAACTTTTTGCAGAGGTTCCTGTTAAAACGAGTGTGTTGAAATACGTCTGTCGTTTTCGTGAACGGCTATATAATGTGTGGAAAATGCTCTTTTTCGGGCATGAGTAATTATGGGGCTTGAATTGTATGGATGAAGTTGTTTGGTTGTTTACGTCAACAGGTTGACGTCTTTTGGGGGGGAGGTGTTACAACTTCGTTTGTTTCTTTTCTGTTTGTGTATGCAGGCCTGCTATTTTGTGTTTTGTTATGTGTGTGTTGTGCTTTGTCTCCCCCTTCAGGTTCCACTTACCATTTTTCTTACAGATCAGCGCACCTGGATCCAGTTTTCCACTTATCTCCGTTTATCCAGCAACCAGTCCCCTTCCAATTGCCAGCACTATTTAAGTCTCCCATGTTTCTTTGTTTATGGCGTTTTGGCTAGGGTGGTGGTAGTGCCCTTGTTTGTGGTTTGTTTTTGGTTATCTTTGGTTGTCTTGTGTTAGGTTTAGAAATTCTTAGTTATGTTGTGTATATTGTTATTTTTGGCTTATCTTGTTTTAAGCTCCTGGGGGGGGGCGTTGGGTGAGGTTTACGTAGATCTGCCCCGGGGTGTACATTTTTTGGCACACATTAGTTTTTCTGTTAGCCACATTGCCCTATGTTTAGTTAATGGTGACACCATTCCCTATTTTGTAATTTGAGGAGTTTTTGTGAGCTGCTGTTATTGGTGGTGGTTTTTTTGGTTGTTTTTTCTTTTGATTTGGTGTCGCCATTTAGATTTGTAAACCCTTTGTTTTCCCCCTATGGTTGCTTTTGTTGGTGTAGTACTAATAAAATTTAATCTGCACCTTAAAACTGCTGTTTGTGTGAGTCTGTTTTTCTCACTTAAGTCTGTTGTATAAATGTTGGCTCTCTGGTCCTTTGGACCCTAGGGGGCACCATAACACCGCCACTGGCCACTATGAGTACCTCGTGGTCCCTTTTGGCCTGACCAACACATCCGCAGTCTTCCAGGCACTCATCAATGATGTCCTAAGGGACTTTCTTAACATCTTCATTTTTGTGTACCTGGATGACATCCTGATCTTCTCCCGCTCCCTGGAGGAACATCGGGTCCACGTCTGGCAGGTCCTCTAGTGCCGGCTAGAAAATAAGCTGTATGTCAAGGCAGAAAAGAATGAATTCCACCAGAGCTCAGTCTCGTTTCTGGGTTTCATCATCTCCGCGGCTAGGATCCAGATGGACCCCCTCAAGCTTGAGGCAGTCGCTGACTGGCCCACCCCATCCTCGCGATGAGAGATCCAGCGTTTCCTGGGATTTGTCAATTTCTACAGGCGCTTCACGACTTCAGCATGGTGGCCAGATCCCTCACTGCATTGACCTCGATTAAGACCCCATTCAAGTGGGGGGAGGAAGCGGAGAGAGCCTTCTCCATGCTCAAGCACAAGTTCACCACAGCACCCATTCTCACCATACCTGATCCCACAAAACAGTTTATCGTGGAGGTCGACGCTTCCGAGTCAGGGGTCAGAGCCATTCTCTCCCAGAAGGCCAATGATAACAAGGTTCACCCCTGCTCCTTCTTCTCTTGCTGGCTGTCCCCTGCTGAACAAATTTACAACATCGGCGACAGAGAGCTGTTGGCCATCAAGCTAGCCTTGGAGGAGTGGAGGCACTGGCTCGAGGGATTGGATCTCCCCTTCCTTGTCTGGACTGACCACAAAAACCTTGAATACCTCAAATCCGCCAAACGCCTTAACTCACAGCAAGCCTGATGGTCTCTCTTCTTCTCCCCGTTCCGAGTCATGCTCTCCTACCGCCCAGGCTCCAAGAACGGCAAACCTGATGCCCTGTCCAGTATATTCTCTGCCTGCCAGGAGGAGTCTAGTATGCCTGAAACCATCCTCCCTCCACACTGTCTGGTGGGGGCTGCCCTACTTGAGGTAGAGACATTGGTGCAGAAGGCCCTGGAGCAGGACCCCGGAGAAGGTAACTCAAGCAACATACCACCTAACCATCTGTTTGTTCCCTGTTCTGTGTGAACCCAGGTGCTGCAGTGGGGTCATGGATCCAAGTTGGCTTGTCACCCGGGAGCTGCTCGAACCCTGGCACTCATCCAACAGTGCTTCTGGTGGCCATCCATCAAGGAAGACATCCAGGAGTTCGTGGCAGCCTGCAACACATGTGCCTGGAACAAGACAGCCAATCGACCCCCTGCCAGCCTGCTAAGACCCCTCCCAATTCTTCATCGACCCTGGTCTCACATCGCCCTGGACTTCATCACAGGACTTCCCAACTCAGGTGGCAACACATGCATCCTCACAGTTATTGACCATTTCTCCAAGACAGTCCATTTCATCCTAACCCTAACCTCTTCTGCTCCTCAGACCTGCCTGATCCATCCTGATGCCCTATGACTGTTTGGAGTCTCATCACATCACTCCTGTGGAGGACTGCCCCATATGGACAGTTGAAAGTCACACTTGGAAGATGCTCTGGACACTTACAGTAATGCTTTTATGGCTGAGGACTACAGTTGACTTGCTAACTTTAAGACTGTAGTTGTCATGAACAGTTTTGCACTCAAGTTTCCATTCATGAAGAGTTATAACATCAACGAAACTGACTTCATGTTAAAACTGTTCATGTTATAGTCATGTTGTCTGTTGTTGTCTAGGTGAGGATTGGTTCCCTTTTGGGTCTGGTTCCTCTCAAGGTTTCTTCCTCATGTCATCTGGGGGAGTTTTTCCTTGCCACCATCACCACAGGCTTGCTCGTTGGTGATAGATTATGAATTAAATTGGCTCATGTCTTGGGTCATTTATATTCTGTAAAGCTGCTTTGGGACAATGTCTATTATTAAAAGCGCAATTCAAACAAACTTGACTTGACTTGACTAACTTGTATGTCATCTGGGATTTTGAATGTTGTAATATTGTGGGTGCAATTGGTTAATTATTGAAATTAAGTGATCAATCTCGTTAAATCAGTCTCATTAAATTTGAAGGTTAATAATTAAAATGAATCAATCCCATTGAATCGTTTACTTTGACTCATTTGAATTGAATCATACCATAGAATCACTCATTTGAAGTGAATAGTTCAATGAATCATTTAGTGAATCATATCATTAATCCTGGTGCTTAATAATAAATTACCAAACAGCTAAATTATGGTATATTTCCAAATTATTAAGATCACTTACCATATTACATAACTTACATGCACCTTTTTTTTGAATTCTTTGAGAGATTGGGGACTTCATATATCGTTCACACAAATAAACACAGTTTGTTTAATAAATGAATTTATTATAACAAAGATAAAATTAATAAATCAATATATACAAGCAGTGAGGTGTGTATATACATGTGTGGTGTGTGTGTGTGTATGGCCTAGCTTGTTGCTAGCTAAAACAAAAGAATATTATCTAAATAGAACAAAGGATTAGCTCTGTTGCTAAGGTGTGCTTGTGTGTGTGTGGGGGGGGGGGGACTTGACCATGTGTTTAGCCTCGTGTAGCTAACTACACATGGTGGAGGCCTAGATTAGCCTTGTGTTGCTAGTGTGTGTTTGTGAAAGGCCCTATGGCCTAGCTAAGTGTGTTTGTTAGGCCTGGTGAGGCCTACTGAGCACGTGTTGCTAAAGACAAAGGGAAGCTGTCTAAAGTGTATCAGGCCTGGTCAGGCCTGTTGAGCACGTGTTTTCTCAGTAACAAAAAGATTCCACACTCATAACATTACCAAACTCACTGAAACCTTGATAAGGTCAAAATGTATGATAAGGAAATTAGTGTTAGTCAGAGAGAGAGAGAGAGAGAGAGAAGGAGCATGCACAGCCTATCTATTAAACAATTGAGAGAACATAGAACCAAAATAAATCAACACGCTGCGTGTCTAACAGTGTAACATAAACCTGGGTTTAAATTCACACTATTTCAATAAAAGCAAATTCCTAAGACTATCTTAATTATGCCCAAATGCCAAAATCTTACTTAATCCTGCCTTTAGCAAGATATGAAGAACTATTCGCCGGTGTAGTTTTGGGCCTCGCCATGGGAGCACGTGAGCCGCTCGTGATGGAGGCGTAGAAAACTTTCGGGTCCAGCAGAGCACTTGGGTGGTTCCCGTGGAAAGCAGAGGATCCTTGGTCCGAACCTCAGCGTTCGTGAAGAAAAGTCTCTGCTCAGAATAAGATGCACAGCGCTTTTGAGTTAAAAAGGATTCAATCGCTTCTTAACTTTTAACTGCCTGGGCTGCAGTCGTGACGTCACTTCTAATACAAGTAAACTGGTTGTAACTCAGGTTGAGTTTAAAGATCGCGCGACTCTAGAGTTTACCTTTGCCAAGGGTAAGAAAGAAAATCGCGCTGAGTGATGGATCTTGCAAGAAAGAAAAAGACGTCCTTTTTGGTGGAGAGCATCTCTTTTGTGCGTCGAGATTCATTGAAACCCAGACACGAGAGACAAAATGGCGGAGCTTCCGCCTGGACTTATACGCGCATGGCGGACTGACGTAGATGATCCCGCCCACGTGTGACGTAGGTCACACGGAAGTTGCCTGGGAATTGTAGTTCTGACACAAGATGGCGGCATGATACCTACAATATATTAATGTAGCTTAGAATTGGTGTCTTTGTGGTCCTAAAGGAGAGATATGTGAGTGAGAAATTATTTTTTTTATTAAACTGATGATTAATTTTACTAGTGATTTTTAATAGTCAATTGACGATGCCTCAGTTTTCTGAGACCTGATGGGTGTTGGTAATAACTTAATAATAAGGAGACAGAAACTGAAATGAATGACATAAATCACTAATAAAGATGTCATAACCTTTGAATGTGCATGGATGATAATATTATCATGTAAAGTTAGATATAACCTTTCCAACCTATTGATGCCAATCTCCCTTAAAAATACAACCCCAGGAAAACTCAGTTGAGCCCCTGGTCTTTTCAATAGCTAGAATAGAAATGCCCATGGTCTAACTAATATATGACAAAAACTGCAGTGTCATTCTGTGTTTGACTTCTAAATCAATGGGAAATTTGGATTCCTTCAGTGTTGTTTGTTCCCAGATTCTTCTTGACTCTGCTCAATTGTAAATCAAGTGTTGTGTGGAAGTAAAGGCTAAACAGAGTCTTAATACCTCTTTTGAACAATTCGGTGTTAAAAAAATCCTTCAGTAAGCTCAAACTAAAGCAGTTTATTTTAGCTTAATGGTGCACAGGGTGCTCAAAATCAATTCTTTCTTATTCAAGGCTAGAGTGGAGACCAAATTTTACATTGAATGGAGAGGCCAAGTGGTATCTGTACAAATATTTGACTTGTGCCAATTTGGTTGGTATAAACCTGCATTAAGTTCACTTTGATATGTCAGTCACTAAGAAAAAATACAGACTAAGGAAAAGTGAAGAATACTTATTTGACTTTATTTTTCAAGGAAAAAAGTGGATAATATTTTTCAAAACCTGGGGAACCCTGGGCTTCTTCTTCTTCTTCTTTTGGCTGCTCCCGATTAGGGGTCACCACAGTGGATCTTTCATCTTCATTTCTCCCTGTCTTCCGCATCCTTCTCTACCACAACTGCCACTTTCATGTCCTCTCTCACCACATCCATGTATCTCCTCTTTGGCCTTCCTTGTTTTCATGTGCCTGGCAGCTCCATCCTAAACATTCTCCTTCCAACATGCTCTGCATCTCTTCTCAGGATGTGCCCATACCATCTCAGTCTCATCTCTCTTAGCTTAATTCCCAAGCTCTCCACATGTGCTGTCCCTCTGATGTGCTCGTTCCTTATCCTGTCCAACCTCGTCACTCATAATTGCCATATCAGAGACCTGGATTGACCTGGAGAAAGGAGTGGATTTCAAACTGGCTGGATATGAATTTAATTATATAAACAGGAAAAATAAAGGTGGTGGAGGAGTGGTGGTGTATGTGGATTGTAATTTGAATTATAAGTTAATAGATGGCATGACAACAGTGATTGATAACTTATTAGAATGTTTAACAATCGAAATTAATATTGAAAAAAGTAGAAATATATTAATTAGCTGTATATATAGAGCGCCAGAAACTAGTATCCAGGCGTTTAAGGACTGGGTAGAAAAGACATTTACAGTAGAGAATAAAAAAGTTATCTTCATTTGTGGGGATACTAATATTGATCTGTTGAACCCTAATAAGGACAGTATGACTGAGGAATTTATTAATACCATGTACAGTATGAGTCTCCACCCAAAAATTACCAGACCCACCAGAATTACTGACCATAGTGCTACCTTAATAGATAATATATTTACCAATGATATCGATAATAACATTATAAGTGGAATATTAATCAATGATATTAGTGATCATCTACCAGTTTTTACAATTTATGACTAATCATAAGAGAAATGTGACAGACCATAAACTTAAGTATAGAAGAGTTAGGACTGAGGAAGCCATGTTTGCATTAAATAATGATTTATTAATACAAGACTGGGAATCAGTTTATATAGAGAATAGCATTGATAGAGCATATGATAACTTTTTAAGTATATTCAAATTATTATATGATAAAAATTGCCCACTGAAGCAATATAGTACAAAACAAAACTATAATGACCAACCTTGGATTACTAAGGGATTACAAAATGCCTGTAAGAAGAAAAACACTCTATATAGAGAATTTATTAAATTAAAAACCAAAGAGGCAGAAAATAAATATAAAAACAAGTTAACAAGTATCATAAGGAGATGTAGGAAGGATTATTATGGTAAATTAATATATAATAACAAAAATAATATTAAAGGAATATGGAATATATTAAATAGTATTATTAAAGATGGTTCTGGACAAATACATTACCCTAAATACTTTAATGACAAAGGTATCGAAAATTATAACATGGATGTAGTTGCTAACAGTTTTAATAATTTTTTTGTTAATGTTGGACTAAGATTAGCTCAAAATATCTCTGATCCAGTAACAAATGGTGATTGTATAGATAATATTATAAAGAGGAATTCTTGTTCTATGTTTCTTACACCAGTGGATGAGAAGGAAATTATTGATATAGTTAATAAATGTAGGAATAAAATATCCACAGATTGTAATGATATTGATATGAAACTAGTGAAAACTATTATTGGGGGGATTTCTAAACCATTAACATACATCTGTAACTTGTCATTTCAAACTGGTACATTTCCAAGCAATATGAAAATAGCAAAAGTAATTCCACAGGGCTCACAGGGCATTCATTCATACTAGAGACCACTGCACAATTAATGAAAAAACGATGCCATGGGACCTTTAATAATCATAAACTTCACCAGAGGTGTATAAATCTGGGGACAAACACAACTTCACAAATTACAGACCTGTTTCTTTACTTCCTCAATTCTCCAAAATTCTTGAAAAACTATTCAATAACAGATTAGATAAATTCATTGAAAAATACAAACTACTCAGTGATAGTCAATATGGATTTAGAGCAAATAAATCAACAGAGATGGCACTAATGTCATCAATTGAAGAAATCAGTAACTCTATAGATGATAAGAAATATGTCGCTGGGATATTTATTGATCTTCAAAAAGCTTTTGATACTATTAATCATGATATATTAATTAATAAGATGGAACACTATGGGATAAGGGGAGTTGTATTAAATTGGATACAAAGTTATTTGAGCAACAGGACACAATTTGTGAAGTTGGGTGACTCTGTCTCAACTCATTTGAATATTGATTGTGGTGTCCCTCAGGGGCCAGTATTGGGTCCTAAACTGTTTATTCTTTATATAAATGATATGTGCAATGTATCTAAGATATTTAAGATGGTATTATTTGCAAATGACACAAATATGTTTTGTTCTGGAACAAATTTACATGAGTTAGAAAACATAATCTCTTCAGAATTGTGCAGGTTAAAAAGTTGGTTTGATTGAAATAAATTATCATTAAATCTGTCTAAAACAAAAATCATGTTATTTAATAATTATAAAATAAATAGGGCAATAAATGTACAGGTAGATGGTGTTGATATTGAAAGAGTTTCTAATAATAAATTTCTTGGGGTAATAATAGATGATAGAATTAATTGGAAATCACATATAAAATTGTTAGGACTAGGACTGTTTTGGCCTCTAGAGGCCGCTGTTATTTCCTTTTCATGTCGTGTTTATTTTGGCCTCTAGAGGCCGCCACTGTTCCTGTGTTTTGTGTTTGTGTTAATTGCCTAATTATCTTCACCTGTGTCCTTAATTAGTTTGTCTATTTATACCCCTGAGTTCAGTCCTCTTGTCACGGAGTCTTTGTGCTGTTATGTTTATCTCCAGTTTCCTTTGTACTGTGTTTTTTGATCTTCTTAGCTTTTGAATTTTTGCACTTTGCTTTTCTTTTGGATTATTCTCTTTGTTTTTTTTTTTTTTTTTTTTGTCTTTTGTTTTGCCCTGTATATAGTGTATATAGTTTAAATAAACCTTTTGTTACTTTTTCTACTTCCGCCTCACGCCTCTGCATTTGAGTCATTCCCCTGGTGGCCTAGTGGGGGTTTGCTGGATCATCACACCAACGAACCAGGTTCGAATCCCAGCAAAACCCTAACAGAAAGACTCCGTCATGACCGACTCAGCAGAGGCTGCTTCAACTGTCTACCCGGCCAACCTTCAGGGAATTATGGCAGCTTTGACACGCTTCGGAGCGACCATGGACGCTCATGGACGTACGCTCACCAGCCAACGTGAGGCCCTCGCTCGCCACGAGGAACTGCTTCAGCAAATTGGGAAAACCCTGGCACAGCTGACATCTCTGCCTGCATCTCCTGCTCCTGATCCAGTTCCTGCTCCTGATCCAGCTCCCACTCCTGCTCCAGTGCCTCCTGCAATGCTGCCTTCTTCACCTCGCGAACCCAGCCTTCCTGCACCACAGAGGTATGACGGCAAGCACAGTGAGTGCCGAGAGTTCCTTACCCAGTGTCAACTCACCTTTGAGCTTCAGCCTACCACCTACACTACGGATCGCCGCAAGATTGCCTTTGTGATCACCTTATTAGCTGGTAAGGCGCGAGCCTGGGCTACTGCTATCTGGCAAAGACAGGGACCTGAGTGCTTTGATTTCCAGCTGTTTTCTGAAGAGATGCTTCGGGTCTTCGATCAGGCAGACATCAGTACCGACGCAGCCCGAAAGCTCATGTCCATCCGGCAAGGAGGAAGCGTCGCAGATTACGCCATCTCGTTCCGAACACTCGCAGCAGTAAGTGGATGGAACGAGACTGCCCTGGTGTCAGCCTTCCACCATGGTCTGTCTGACCCCATCAAGGACGGTCTGGCCTCTATTGGATGCCCAAGTGACCTCGAAACCCTCATCTCACATGCTATTCGTCTGGACAACAGGATGAGAGAACGCCACCAAGCCTTGAGCCCCCCCAGCCTCCCTACCTCTACCTGGAGACCGTCTACCTCCTTCAGTGACTGTCCAGAACCCATGCAAGTGGGTCGTACTCGCCTCTCCGCATCTGAGAGGGAGCGCAGAAGGAGGGACAAGTGCTGCATCTACTGTGGCAAGCCTGGTCACTTCCGAGCATCATGTCCCGAACTCTTGGGAAAAGGACCGCCCCGTCCAGCCGAGGGAGGGTTGTGACGGGGCCTACCCTCTCTCCCGGACTCCCTGGCCAAGGAATCTACATCCCGGTCTCCATCTCCTGGGGTGAGTCTGTCCACTCTTGTCAAGCTTTGATAGACTCAGGGGCGGCTGGGAACTTTATGGATATTCACTTCGCCCAAAGCATCAATATACCTACTGCACCTCTTGAAGTCCCTCTGTCTGTGTCTGCCCTCGATGGCCAAGCGTTAGGTGATGGAAGAGTCACTCAAGTTACTTCTCCAGTCTTCCTCCAGTCTCAAGGTCACAAGGAAGAAATATCCCTGCACCTGATTCCTTCACCTGAGTTCCCAGTTATTCTAGGCCTTCCTTGGCTTACTCGCCACAACCCTCGCATAGACTGGGTAACAAGCCAGGTTGTGGAATGGGGCCCTGCATGCCATGCCTCTTGTCTGCTCTCTAGCTCTCCTGTGTCTCCTGCCGAGCCCCCTGATCTCACCGAGTTATCTCAAGTTCCCACAGAGTACTGGGATCTCAAGGAGGTATTCAGCAAGAGCAGGGCCGCCGTTCTTCCTCCGCACCGGGCCTACGACTGTGCCATCGACTTGCTCCCTGGGACTACCCCTCCTCGTGGCAGACTGTTTTCACTCTCTCAGCCAGAACGCAAGGCCATGGAGGAATACCTCAAAGATGCCCTGGTCTCTGGGTTTATTCGACCCTCCACTTCACCTGCTGGAGCCGGCTTCTTCTTTGTCGGCAAGAAGGATGGGGGGCTCCGACCATGTATTGATTACAGGGGCCTGAATAAGATCACTGTGCGCAACCGATATCCCCTTCCGCTGATGTCCACAGCTTTCGACCTGCTCCAAGGCGCCACCGTCTTCACCAAGTTGGACCTACGGAACGCATACCACCTCATCCGTATCCGACAGGGAGACGAGTGGAAGACTGCCTTTAACACCCCGTCTGGGCACTACGAATACCAGGTGATGCCCTTCGGACTCACCAACGCACCAGCTGTTTTTCAGGCCCTAATCAACGACGTCTTAAGGGACATGATTAACCTATACGTTTTTGTCTACCTCGACGACATCCTTATCTTTTCCAAGACCGTGCAGGAGCACCGCCACCATGTCCGCCAGGTTCTCCAGAGGCTGCTACAGAACAATCTGTTCGCCAAGGCCCAGAAATGCGAATTTCATGTTCCCGAGGTCTCCTTTCTGGGATTTATTGTACGGACAGGCCAACTCCAAATGGACCCTGCCAAGACCCTGGCCGTCCGGGATTGGCCTACTCCCAAGTCCGTTAAGGAGGTTCAGCGGTTCTTAGGATTTGCTAACTTCTACCGCAAGTTCATCAGGAACTTCAGTTCTGTGGCAGCACCCATGTCAGACCTCACCAAAGGGACAGGTGGATCTTATGGCTGGTCTCCTCAGGCAGAAAAGGCGTTCAAAGACCTCAAGGACCGCTTCTGCACGGCACCCATTCTGGTTCTCCCGGACACCTCCCAACCATTCATCGTGGAGGTGGACGCCTCGGACAGTGGTGTCGGCGCGGTGCTCTCTCAACGTTCGGAAGGAAAGCTGCACCCCTGCGCTTACTTCTCCCACCGCCTGAGTCCTGCTGAGTCCCGGTACGATGTGGGGGATCGAGAACTGCTAGCGGTCAAACTGGCCCTTGAGGAGTGGAGGCACTGGCTGGAGGGAGCACAACATCCATTCCTGGTTTGGACTGACCACAAGAACCTGGAGTACCTCCAGCAAGCCAAGAGACTGAACCCTCGACAGGCTAGGTGGGCCCTGTTTTTCAGTCGGTTTGACTTCACCCTCTCGTACCGTCCCGGCTCCAAGAACACCAAACCTGACGCACTGTCCAGGCTGTTCTCTGCCACTAACAGGGAGAATGAAGTCGGGCCTATTATCCCTGTGTCCCGGATTGTGGCCCCTGTCCGCTGGGGTATTGAGGAGGCTGTCCGACGAGCCCAACGCCAGGACCCCGGTCCTGGGACGGGGCCACCAGGCCTCTTGTACGTCCCACATCAAGCCCGGGCCAAGGTTCTCCAGTGGGGTCACTCTTCCCCTCTCACCGCCCACCCGGGAGCTCGGAGGACCCTGGACTTCCTGAAAAGACGCTTCTGGTGGCCTAACATGGAGAAGGAAGTAAGGTCATTTGTCCTGTCCTGTGAGGTTTGCACCAGAACCAAGAACCCACGACAGCGTCCCCAGGGTCTCCTGCATCCTCTGACCATTCCCCGGCGTCCCTGGTCCCACGTGGCAGTCGACTTTATCACGGGTCTCCCTGAGTCACAAGGTAACACGGTCATTTTGGTCTTAGTTGACAGATTCTCCAAGGCCTGCCGCTTCATACCACTGTGCAAACTCCCCTCTGCTCTTGAAACTGCGAAACTTTTGTTTAATCATGTCTTCCGAGTCTTTGGTCTTCCACAGGACATCGTCTCAGACCGAGGGCCCCAGTTCTCCTCCCGAGTGTGGCACGGGTTCTGCAAGGTCATCGGAGCCACTGCCAGCCTCTCCTCTGGGTTTCACCCACAGTCCAATGGTCAGACGGAGAGGCTCAACCAGGACCTGGAAACCACCCTGCGAGGCCTGGCTATGGATAACCCGACATCGTGGAGCACCTGGCTGCCATGGGCGGAGTACGCCCACAACACCCTGCAGTCATCGGCCACCAAGCTGTCGCCATTCCAGTGCCAATTCGGGTTCCAGCCACCTCTGTTCCCGGACCAGGAGGAGGACGCGGGGGTGCCCTCGGTCAACCAATATGTGAGACGGTGTCGCAAGACCTGGAGCAAGGTCAGGAAGACCCTCATACAGACCTCCAGAACCAACCAGACTCAGGCCAACCGCCATAGAAGACCTGCACACGCTTTCCGCCCTGGGCAGCGTGTTTGGCTGTCCACTAAGGACCTTCCACTGCGGGTGGAGAACCGCAAGCTTGCTCCTCGCTACATTGGCCCCTTCAAGGTGGTGCGCAGGGTGAACCCTGTCTCCTACCGGCTCCAGTTGCCCCGGACTCTGAGGATCAACCCCACTTTCCATGTTTCCCTGTTACGGCCCGTACTGACGTCTACGTATGCCCCTGCCCCTAGGAACCCCCCACCCCCCCGCATCTTCCAGGGGCAGACTGTGTTCACTGTGAATCGCCTGCTTGACTCCCGCCGGGTCCGCGGCGGGTTGCAATATCTGGTGGACTGGGAGGGCTATGGTCCTGAGGAGCGCTGCTGGGTTCCTGCTCGGGATGTCCTTGATAAAGAACTATGTCGGGACTTCCATTCGGCCCATCCGGATCGCCCTGGGAACGTCAGGAGACGCTCCTAGAGGGGGGGGTCCTGTTAGGACTAGGACTGTTTTGGCCTCTAGAGGCCGCTGTTATTTCCTTTTCATGTCGTGTTTATTTTGGCCTCTAGAGGCCGCCACTGTTCCTGTGTTTTGTGTTTGTGTTAATTGCCTAATTATCTTCACCTGTGTCCTTAATTAGTTTGTCTATTTATACCCCTGAGTTCAGTCCTCTTGTCACGGAGTCTTTGTGCTGTTATGTTTATCTCCAGTTTCCTTTGTACTGTGTTTTTTGATCTTCTTAGCTTTTGAATTTTTGCACTTTGCTTTTCTTTTGGATTATTCTCTTTGTTTTTTTTTTTTTTTTTTTTGTCTTTTGTTTTGCCCTGTATATAGTGTATATAGTTTAAATAAACCTTTTGTTACTTTTTCTACTTCCGCCTCACGCCTCTGCATTTGAGTCATTCCCCTGGTGGCCTAGTGGGGGTTTGCTGGATCATCACACCAACGAACCAGGTTCGAATCCCAGCAAAACCCTAACATAAAATACATACTAATGAAACTATCAAGAAGCATATCTGTGTTGAGTAAAGCTAAGCATGTCCTGGACTATAATTCACGCCGCATTCTTTACTGTTCCCTGCGTTCCCTGCAAACACTGCTCACCTCTGGTGAAGTTTATGATTATTAAAGGTCCCATGGCATCGTTTTTTCATTAATTGTGCAGTGGTCTCTAGTATGAATGAATGCCCTGTGAGCCGGTTTTGGTGAAAAAAATGCTGTGGTTCTCCTGTTTCAGGCTGTTCTAGTTTGGTGGAGGAGCGGGTGGCGGGAGAACGACAGGATTTCAGCTCTTATCATTAATATTCATGACATGTAAACGTGTTACCTCTGATTGGCTAACAGCACTGTGATGCTACCTCCAGTGGGTCAGAACAAGCGGATGTTGGGTGTCTTACTATGGCGAAAGAGAAGGAACAAACCGCGAAGGGAAAAATACCACACGCTGATGTCATTAAGGTGCGATGCGAGGAAATAAAATAAATTCAACAAATGTTTGGGTTTTTACTGAACAAACAAACAAATAAAATGAACGAGTGACTTAAAAAAATGTGGTTGTCTTTGTAAAAACTGTTTTGATTGGCTATTATAACAGAGCATGTTGCATGCTTTTTGGTTTTGTAGTGCAGAGTACCTGGCTAACTGCAGGAAGCGGTTAGCTGCACAGCTAATGTAGCCATTGCAAGGCTAATGCACCGATTTTAAAACACGGCAAAACATAAGCTCATAAGTTACAGTCAATTTCCAGACTAAACTCAGTTTAACAGAGCATGCTGCATGCTTTTTGGTTTTGTAGCGCAGAGTACCTGGCTAACTGCAGGAAGCAGTTAGCTGCACAGCTAATGTAGCCATTGCAAGGCTAACGCACTGATTTTAAAACACGGCAAAACGACTTAACAGTTATGCACTTACTTGTTCGCTGTTTGTGGCTGATGTGGCAGGGATGCTTGGTACGGACCCAGGCTTCAGTGACAGTTGATGTGCAAAACCTGCGCTGTACTGTCCCAAGTTGTGGAAACATTCATCAGGAAAATGCTTCCGACAAACATACACCATCTTAGGTAGACTCGACGGCGTATTATTGGAGTAAATAAAATTAAGCCACTGCGTCTTCAGGGGCTCTCCCATCGGCAGTAAAAACAGACTCCTTTTTGTGTTGTCACATCCATGTACAGCGCAACTTCCATGTTTGGTGGCAACTTTTGAGCTGGGCGGGCAATCCACACAGTGGGTGGGAATCCGGGGGGGGGGGGGGCATGGGGATCATCTCCCTTGCTGACATAGTAAAGGGAAGAGCCTATCAACGCACCATTTTGACGCGCCATTCTCAAATGTTGAGAAAGGGTGGGCATAGTTTGGTTTACACATTATGAAATTTCTAGCCACTGGGGTGACTTCCGAAGGTCAGAGGAACTCATTTTAACATTAAAAAACCTCAGAAAGTGAAAATTTCATGCCATGGGACCTTTAAGTGCCGGCCATTCTACCTGCCGAGGGAATTTACAGCCATATTGCTGGTAGCATTATACATCCCTCCCGGCTCCAATAACAACAGGAGTGAAGCACTGAATGAACTCTATCAGCATATCAGTGAGCAGCAGACAGGACGACACGAGGAAGAAACCTCGAGAGGAACCAGACTCAAAAGGGAACCCATCCTCATTTGGGCAACAACAGACAACATGACTATAACATTAACAGTCCTAACATGAAGTTAGCATTGTTGATGCTATAAACCCCCCACCAACGGAAACCTGAGCGCAAAACTGTTCACGACAACCACAGTCCCAAAGTCAGCAAGTCAACTGGAGTCCCCAGCCACAAAAGCACCACTGCAAGAGTCCAGAGTGTCCTCCAGGTGCGACCCCCAACTGTCCACATGAGGCTGCCCTCCACAGGAGTGAAGCAATGAGACTCCAACCAGAGACAGGGCACCAGGATGGACCAGGCAGGTCCGAGGAGCAGAAGAGGTCAGCATCTCAAACCCAGGACCGACATGTAACTCAGAGGGACAGATTGGGGGGGAGAGAAGAGAGAGAAAACACAGGTTGTTAGGTATGCCCAATGTCACCTGAATAAGTAGGAACAGTATACATGTTGCACTGAGTACAAGCAGGGACTCCGGCAACTAACTATGACAGCATAACTAAAAGGGGAGAGCCAGAAGGTAACACAGGCATGAGGGAGCCCCAGGACATAAAGCAGCAGCCACTACACCGTCAACAAACTCGAGTGAACAAGTGAGTGGGGACTGACAACATCCATACATCCCAGTTTACCAAAACACTCTGTCTGAGGACCCTCCAGATCTACACCTTTACCTCATAAACACCATTAACACAAGGCTTGACTAAAGAGATATGTTTTCAGCCTAGACTTAAACACTTAGATTGTGTCTGATTCTTGAACACTACTTGGAAGGCTGTTCCATAACTGTGGGGCTTTTAAGAAAAGGCTCTGCCCCTGATGTAGCCTTCACTATATGAGGTACCAGCAGATAGCCTGCACCTTTTGATCTAAGTAGGCGTGGTGGGTCATAGAGGAGCAGAAGTTCACTCAGGTACTGTGGTGCAAGACCATTCAGTGCTTTAAAGGACAATAGTAGTACTTTATAATCAATATGAAATTTGATTGGGAGCCAATGCAGTGTGGATAAGACAGGGGTGATGTGGTCATATTTTCTAGTTCTAGTAAGGACTCTTACCGACTAGTGGCCTAGTGGTAGCATGTCTACCAGGAGATTGTGAGTTCTATTCACGGTCGGGTCATACCAAAGACCATCATAAAAATGGTACCTACTACCATCTGGCAAGGCATGCTGCAATACAGATGCGAGTGGGGAGTTAAATTCTCGTGGTTATCAGAGGACTAGCCCCCCACTGTAACCCTAGCTATGTAATAGGCGAGAGGCCGAGGGCTGCGGAAACGGAGATCGGTGCCGCCCAATGCGCCACATGGCGTGGGAAGGACTTTAACTTAACTTTAGTAAGGACTCTTGCTGCTGCATTTTGAACTAGCTGGAGCTTGTTTATGCACTTATTGGAACATCCAGGCAGTAAGGCATTACAATAATCCAACCTGGAGGTAACAAAAGTATGAACTAGTTTTTCTGCATCATGTAGTGACATTAAATTTCTTATCTTAGCAATATTTCTGAGATGAAAGAAAGCTATCCGCTTAATGTTATCAATGTGAGTTTCGAATAAAAGACTGGGGTCAATGATCACTCCGAGGTCTTTTACTGCTGCATGTGAAGAAACAGAAAGGCCATCCAGAGTTACTGTGTAATCAGAAAATGTACTCCTAGCTGCATGTGGTCCTGGTACAAGTACTTCAGTCTTGTCAGAGTTAAGCAGAAGGAAACTAATAAGCATCCAGTGTCTAATGTCCTTTACATATTCCTCAATTCTATTAAGCTGGGGTCTCTCATCAGGTTTTGCAGAAACATACAACTGTGTGTCATCAGCATAACAGTGGAAACTAATACAATGTTTACAAATAATATCACCCAGAGGTAACATGTATAAAGAAAAAAGCAGTTGACCCAAGACAGAACCTTGTAGAACACCAAACTTTACCTCAGTACGTCTAGAAATATCACCATTTATATCAACATACTGATAGCTATCAGTTAAATAAGACCTGAGCCAGGATAGGGCTGTTCCCTTCACTCCCACAACATTTTCTAGTCTATCCAGAAGAATGGAATGATCAGTGGTATCAAATGCTACACTAAGGTCAAACAACACAAGCAGCGAGACACAGCCCTGATCAGACACCAACAGTAGGTCGTTTACTACTTTAACCAAAGCTGTCTCTGTGCTATGATGAGGTCTAAATCCTGACTGATACATTTCATGGATGTTATTCCTATGTAAATATGAGCATAACTGCTGTACCACAGCTTTTTCAAGGATCTTGGAGATAAAGGGGAGGTTTGATATTGGCTGATAATTGGACAGCTGACAGGGATCAAGGTCAGGATTTTTAATCAGGGATTTGATAACTGCTAGTTTAAAGGATTTGGGTACATAGCCAATCCTAAGAGAAGAATTTATTATTTTTAGAAGTGGTTCAATTACTTCAGGTATTATCTGTTTGAACAGACGTGTAGGTACTGTAAGGGATCTAGTCCACAAGTTGAGGCTTTTGATGCCGAGATTAATGAAAGTAATTCAGTTTCTTTTAGGGGAGTAAAACATTCTAATTGATTATCTGATAGAGTTATATTTTTAACTACAGGGTCACTTACATTATCTGACCTTAAATTAGTAGTTTGAATTTTTTGTCGGATATTCTCAATTTTGTCATAAAAAAATCATGAAATCGTTGCTACTACATACTACAGGTGTCCATGTGTCTATAGTGGACTTATTCCTGGTTAATTTTGCTACAGTATTAAATAGGAATCTAGGATTATTTTTGTTGTCTTCTATTAGGGAAGAGAGATATGTTGATCTAGCAGCACTAAGAGCTTTTCTATACTTCAGGAAGCTCTCCTTCCATGCTAATTTGAACACTACCAATTTTGTTTGATGCCATTTACATTCCAATTTTCAAGTGGTCTGTTTTAATGTGCGAGTGTCATCATTATACCAGGGTGCTAATTTTTTGTCTCTGACCATTTTCCTTTTAAGAGGAGCTACATTATCTAAGGTATGGTGGAACGCTGACTCTAAGCATTCAGTTGCCTGATCAAGTTCTGCAGGGGCTGACAGTGACCCAATCAAAGTTGATAACTCTGGGAAATCATTTATAAAGCTCTGTGCAGTAATTGACATGAATGTACGTTTAATACATTAGCATGGTGAGGTGCATATATTATTACTCAGATATATTTTGATTGGGTGGCACGGTGGTGTAGTGGTTAGCGCTGTCGCCTCACAGCAAGAAGGTCCTGGGTTCGAGCCCTGGGGCCAGCGAGGGCCTTTCTGTGTGGAGTTTGCATGTTCTCCCCGTGTCCACGTGGGTTTCCTCCGGGTGCTCCGGTTTCCCCCACAGTCCAAAGACATGCAGGTTAGGTTAACTGGTGACTCTAAATTGACCGTAGGTGTGAATGTGAGTGTGAATGGTTGTCTGTGTCTATGTGTCAGCCCTGTGATGACCTGGCGACTTGTCCAGGGTGTACCCCGCCTTTCGCCCGTAGTCAGCTGGGATAGGCTCCAGCTTGCCTGCGACCCTGTAGAAGGATAAAGCGGCTAGGGATGAGATGGGATGATATTTTGAATGAGATGAGACAATGATCTGAGATAATTTCAGACTGTGGAAGTGTGACTATATTTTCTATGTTTAACCCGAATGTTAGTATTAGATTGAGGGTGTGACCACAATTATGGGTCGGTCCTATGACATTCTGATTAATCCCTACTGAATCTAAAATGGACACAAACGCTGTTTTCAAAGGGTCTTCTGGGTTATCGAAGTGAATATTAAAATCTCCGACAACTAAAGCTTTGTCTAAGGAAATAACCTGATCTGAGATAAAATCTGCAAATTCAGAAAGAAACTCAGAATATGGCCCCAGGGCCTGTAAATAATAAGTAACGGAATTAACTGGGTAGACTTATTTTTCAAGGCTACATACATTATATGAGTATGAAGAACTTCAAATGTATTAAATTTATAACCAGGTTTTTGTGTTACACCTAGATAATCATTATAAATAACCATAATGCCTCCTCCTCTGCCAGTTAGACGAGGCTGGTGTATATAACTGTATCCAGGAGGACTCGCTTCATTTAATGCATTCATTTGGCTGAATCCATGTTTCAGTTAAACAAAGTACATTCAACTCCTGATCAGTAATGAGTTCATTGACCATTAGTGCATTAGATGTAAGAGATCTAGTGATAGGAGAGTGTGATAAGAGAGCTTCAATGGAGGATGGAAAATTACTGAGCAAGATAGCCTTATGAAAAACTGAGAGCAGATGTACCAGCAAAGATAAGTTTCAAGGATTTAACTGAAACTAGCCAAAACACATAGCAAGCATGCCAAACAAATGTCTCTATCAGTTAGAATAATGCCACCTTGTTCCAATTTGCTGTGATTATATTACCTTCAACTTAATGTTCCCTTGTAATCTTCCATTGTTGGCAAGCATCAACTGTCTGTCTGGTTTAAATGTGTCCTCTCTGTCTCCATCTCTGTTTCATAAAACATAAAACTTTTCAACCTGACTATATTTCTATACATATTAACAAACACATTCTGTCAATGTTGTCTGATTTAAGTAGAACATGTTAATTTGCATGACTTTTTTCTTATGGATTACAAGCTAACAAAGCTGAAATATGTACTCCCATGAGTGCAGTCAGTGTTTCCCATGTGCTTTCTGACCACGACACACACTCCCCCTTACTCAGCAATAATTCCTGAGCTGTGTAGGCAGATGTGCTACAATGCTGTAAAATATTAACCACTGCTGTGCAGGCTGTAAAGTGGCACATAATGATGACCTTGAGAATGTCAAACAAGATGACCATCTGTAGTTATTCCAACAGAATAAAAGTGGTCAATGTTAGAATAATGCCATCTTGTTCAAGTTTTCTGTGATTATATTATCCATAACATTAAGTTCCCTTATAATCTTCCATTGGTGACAAGCCTTAACTCTCTGGTGTTGTTTTAATTTGTGCTCTTTGTCTCTGTAAACATTTTGCTTGAAAAGAGTCCAATATATACTCATGCTATAGTAGTAAACTTCAAATTAAGCAAACCTTCATAACTCTGTGTGTGTGTGTGTGTGTGTGTGTGTTGTTTCTCTCTTTCTCTGGTCACTTGTAACCAATGACCAAAAGGAAATGGACAGACAAGGTGGAGAGTGAACCCTAACACAGTGCTTTACACTTTTAATTCACTTCCACACACACAATCGCCTACTGGGGCCTTTCACATGACATCATCGTAACTGTGGATTTGTTTACGCAGCCATGTTGCTGGGCAAGCTTTGTGTTTGACAATGACTGGCACAAATATACACAAGTAACTGTCAGCCCAATTCAGTAAACATCCACAGATAAACTTGTAAAAGTTACATCTGCAAGAACAATGCCAGAGATCTGTTTTGCTTTTGGATGTAATAACAGACATGGAGCTAAACCTGGTTTAACTTTTCACTAGTTCTCGGTGAGCCCAGAAAGATGAGAAAAATGGTGAGGTGCAGTTAAACAGGAAGACTAAATGCTAACAAAGCATTCCTGTGTGTATGGATAACATTTTACATCAGGTTAGTATGAAAGCTCTGCGCACCTTTTATTTCTCCTAACACTTTTTCTAGCTCAAGGCCATTCATTTATAAAAATCCCAGAGATCTAGATCTAGCCTCAGTGTACTCAAGTTAAAATTCAACAAGTCCATAAGTTGGCGTAACATGGACAGAACTTTGGTCTAGATAATGAAGATTTTAACAGTTCACATGGTCATGATATATTTTATTAGATGCGATATATTTTATTTTGGACATGCTATATTTTATTATACCTAATGCTTGGCTAGACTAGCGGCATGATTGTAATGTACTGATAATTTAGACTTGAATAAACACCATAAAATATGCTAGCTCTGGGCCCTTGTTTGTTTATTACTATTAGCAGTCCACATTTGAGCTCACCTTTGTCATAATAAGGTATTTTATTTTATTGAAAATTTCCCATAACATTCCAGCATGCACGAAACCTCCCTCAAAATATTGATAAGCATCTGTACATTTGTATGCCTTTCATATATTTCCAGTGTATTTAGAAGTCCAAATGCTAAATAGTTCAGGATGTCGTAGTGTCCCAAATCCAGTAGCTGGTTTGCTGTACACTTCTCAAATGGAATAAATAAATTTGTGGATGAATTAAGAAGAAGCCTTTATTTTTGTTCCATGTACACTCAAGCACAGCAAAATTCCTCCTCTGCATTTAACCCGTCTGAAGCAGTTAACACACACACACACACACACACACACACACACACACACAGAGCAGCGGGCATAATAAATAAATAAATTTGTAGACAAATTATATGGATCTGTGATGCCTGCATGTTTCAGCTTTTAGATGTAACACAATCTGCTAGTATAATCTAAATTTGTAATTGTGTTAGAGAGATTGTACTGACTACAGTTGTCTTGATTTTCAAGACAACTGTCATGTTAACTGTCATGTTAACTGTCATGGCTATGTTTCTTTGTTTGCCCAGCAATATGGGTACATGTGGCTACTGCTTATAAATAAAATTGTTTTCTGATACCATGTCCATACAGTAAATACAGCATATATATTTACTCTATGAGGCAGTAACCATAAAAATGAACAATTTAAAAATCACAGAAGTAAAATATACCAACTGTCTGTACTTTAGATTATTCAACTTGTACAACCCCGATTCCAAAAAAGTTGGGACAAAGTACAAATTGTAAATAAAAACGGAATGCAATGATGTGGAAGTTTCAAAATTCCATATTTTATTCAGAATAGAACATAGATGACATATCAAATGTTTAAACTGAGAAAATGTATCATTTAAAGAGAAAAATTAGGTGACTTTAAATTTCATGACAACAACACATCTCAAAAAAGTTGGGACAAGGCCATGTTTACCACTGTGAGACATCCCCTTTTCTCTTTACAGCAGTCTGTAAATGTCTGGGGACTGAGGAGACAAGTTGCTCAAGTTTAGGGATAGGAATGTTAACCCATCCTTGTCTAATGTAGGATTTTAGTTGCTCGACTGTCTTAGGTCTTTTTTGTCATATCTTCCGTTTTATGATGCGCCAAATGTTTTCTATGGGTGAAAGACCTGGACTGCAGGCTGGCCAGTTCAGTACCCGGACCCTTCTTCTACGCAGCCATGATGCTGTAATTGATGCAGTATGTGGTTTGGCATTGTCATGTTAGAAAATGCAAGGTCTTCCCTGAAAGAGAGGTCGTCTGGATGGGAGCATATGTTGCTCTAGAACCTGGATATACCTTTCAGCATTGATGGTGTCTTTCCAGATGTGTAAGCTGCCCATGCCACATGCACTAATGCAACCCCATACCATCAGAGATGCAGGCTTCTGAACTGAGCGCTGATAACAACTTGGGTCGTCCTTCTCCTCTTTAGGCTGAATGACACGGCATCCCTGATTTCCATAAAGAACTTCAAATTTTGATTTGTCTGATCACAGAACAGTTTTCCACTTTGCCACAGTCCATTTTAAATGAGCCTTGGCCCAGAGAAGACATCTGCGCTTCTGGATCATGTTTGGATACGGCTTCTTCTTTGAACTATAGAGTTTTAGCTGGCAACGGCGGATGGCACGGTGAATTGTGTTCACAGATAATGTTCTCTGGAAATATTCCTGAGCCCATTTTGTGATTTCCAATACAGAAGCATGCCTGTATGTCATGCAGTGCCGTCTAACGGCCCGAAGATCACGGGCACCCAGTATGGTTTTCCAGCCTTGACCCTTACACACAGAGATTCTTCCAGATTCTCTGAATCTTTTGATGATATTATGCACTGTAGATGATGATATGTTCAAACTCTTTGCAATTTTACACTGTCAAACTACTTTCTGATATTGCTCCACTATTTGTCGGCGCAGAATTAGGGGGATTGGTGATCCTCTTCCCATCTTTACTTTTGAGAGCCGCTGCCACTCCAAGATGCTCTTTTTATACCCAGTCATGTTAATGACCTATTGCCAATTGACCTAATGAGTTGCAATTTGGTCCTCCAGCTGTTCCTTTTTTGTACCTTTAACTTTTTCAGCCTCTTATTGCCCCGTCCCAACTTTTTTGAGATGTGTTGCTGTCATGAAATTTCAAATGAGCCAATATTTGGCACGAAATTTCAAAATGTCTCACTTTCGACATTTGATATGTTGTCTATGTTCTATTGTGAATACAATATCAGTTTTTGAGATTTGTAAATTATTGCATTCCATTTTTATTTACAATTTGTACTTTGTCCCAACTTTTTGGAATCGGTGTTGTACTTCTTACAGTATTTGAAACTGAAACCTCCAAAACGAGGCTGACATACACCCACTTTCCTCATGACCGAAACGCTTATTTCCCGGAAAAGGCCCGGCACTGGAGCTCAGTGGTCTCTTTTCAACAACTTCCCATAACAACTCAGAAGTGCATCACATCTACATCACACATGGGACCACTGGCCAAAGAAGGCAAGGAAAGGGGGACAACCTGGAGTATATTTTAAAATAGGAATGCACTTTCCCTTGGTAATAAGCAGAAACATGTCTGAAAGCGATTTCTTTAGTGAGTCCATTTATTTTGAATGGTGAACCGAATTGTATACACTCACTGGCCCTTTTCATCGGAACATGTATATGCATATGCACAGTGTGCGATTGTTAGATTAATTCTTATATTCTTACAACACGATGACAGTGGCTACAGCCTCTATGTGAGGCAGTAGCCACAAAAATCTGTGATGTCAGTGAAAGGCTGCTATACAGTGGTGCTTGAAAGTTTGTGAACCCTTTAGAATTTTCTATATTTCTGCATAAATATGACCTAAAACATCATCAGATTTTCACACAAGTCCTAAAAGTAGATAAAGAGAACCCAGTTAAACAAATGAGACAAAAATATTATACTTGGTCATTTATTTATTGAGGAAAATGATCCAATATTACATATCTGTGAGTGGCAAAAGTATGTGAACCTTTGCTTTCAGTATCTGGTGTGACCCCCTTGTGCAGCAATAACTGCAACTAAACGTTTGCGGTAACTGTTGATCAGTCCTGCACACCGGCTTGGAGGAATTTTAGCCCATTCCTCCATACAGAACAGCTTCAACTCTGGGATGGTGGTGGGTTTCCTCACATGAACTGCTCGCTTCAGGTCCTTCCACAACATTTCCATTGGATTAAGGTCAGGACTTTGACTTGGCCATTCCAAAACATTAACTTTATTCTTCTTTAACCATTCTTTGGTAGAACGACTTGTGTGCTTAGGGTCGTTGTCTTGCTGCATGACCCAATGTCTCTTGAGATTCAGTTCATGGACGGATGTCCTGACATTTTCCTTTAGAATTCGCTGGTATAATTCAGAATTCATTGTTCCATCAATGATGGCAAGCCGTCCTGGCCCAGATGCAGCAAAACAGGCCCAAACCATGATACTACCACCACCATGTTTCACAGATGGGATAAGGTTCTTATGCTGGAATACAGTGTTTTCCTTTCTCCAAACATAACACTTCTCATTTAAACCAAAAAGTTCTATTTTGGTCTCATCCATCCACAAAACATTTTTCCAATAGCCTTCTGGCTTGTCCATGTGATCTTTAGCAAACTGCAGACGAGCAGCAATGTTCTTTTTGGAGAGCAGTGGCTTTCTCCTTGCAACCCTGCCATGCACACCATTGTTGTTCAGTGTTCTCCTGATGGTGGACTCATAAATATTAACATTAGCCAGTGTGAGAGAGGCCTTCAGTTGCTTAGAAGTTACCCTGGAGTCCTTTGTCACCTCGCCGACTATTACATGCCTTGCTCTTGGAGTGATCTTTGTTGGTCGGCCACTCCTGGGGAGGGTAACAATGGTCTTGAATTTCTTCCATTTGTACACAATCTGTCTGACTGTGAATTGGTGGAGTCCAAACTCTTTAGAGATGTTTTTGTAACCTTTTCCAGCCTGAAGAGCATCAACAACGCTTTTTTCTGAGGTCCTCAGAAACCTCCTTTGTTCATGCCATGATACACTTCCACAAACATGTGTTGTGAAGATCAGACTTTGATCGATCCCTGTTCTTTAAATAAAACAGGGTGCCCACTCACACCTGATTATACCAATTGATTGAAAACACTGGACTCTAATTTCACCTTCAAATTAACTGCTAATCCTAGAGGTTCACATACTTTTGCCACTCACAGATATGTAATATTGGATCATTTTCCTCAATAAATAAATGGCCAAGTATAATATTTTTGTCTCATTTGTTTAACTGGGTTCTCTTTGTCTACTTTTAGGACTTGTGTGAAAATCTGATGATGTTTTAGTTCATATTTAAGCAGAAATATCGAAAATTCTAAAGGGTTCACAAACTTTCAAGCACCACTGTAGGCCATTACTTAATGTGTAAATCCATTTCATTTCAATTCAGTGACATTTTTGATTCACCATAAGACAGCATAAATATCAGCCAAGCCAAAGCTGTTGTTGTGGTGTAAATGTTCTCTGGCTGATGAGGATGCTGAAATGGATGGGAAGGCGGACTCTGTTCAGATTCTTTTATTATTCTCAAAAAACTCACTTTCCAGTGGCTCATCAGTGAACATAAACAGCACACAAACAGTCAGCCATGACTCCAGTTCAGAAGCACCTTTCTCCACTCCTGTCCCCCTTTTATCCACTTTCCGCCACTGCAACAAACACAAAGACAGCACACTAACTACCAACAGGTGCTTTCACTTTGCCACTCACTTTCCCTGGCTTTGCTCTCCATTCACAAACCGGCACTTGACCGCGCCCCCACTGCCACATATCCTCACTGCACGACTCAGGCCAGTGAGCTGTCCAGCCTGCAGCTGACCCCCCCCAACAGGAGAGGTAGTCTGCCACCACCCTCTGTGCCCCTGGCCTGTGGACCACCTTGAACTTCAAAGGCTGTTGAGCCAGATACCAATGGGTGATCCACACATTGGCATCCTTCATCCTTCATATGGTGGAGCCACTGGAGTGAGGCGGGTTCCAAGCAAAGGTGAAAGGGCATCTCAGCAGGTAGTAGCAGAGGGTGAAGGCCACCCATTTAATGGCAAAGCACTCTTTCTCAGTGGTGCTGTATTTCATTTCTCACATGGAGAGCTTGTGGCTTATGTATAGCAAAGGGTGCTCCTCCCCCTCCACCAATTGGGACACAACAGCCCACCACCCTCTGTCTAATGTGTCAGTCTGCAAAATAAAAGGGAGAAAGAAGTCATAGGAGTCCAAAAGTGCCCCCCCCCACACATTGCAGCTTTTACGTGGGTAAAAGCCCGTTGGCACTGTTCCATCCACTGGACCGGATCTGGTGCTCCCTTTTTAGTGAGGTCAGTCAGTGGGCTGGTGACGTCTGAATAATTAGGCACGAATCTGTGATAATAGTCAGCCAGCCTCAGGAACTGTTTCACCCTCTTTTTGGTCTTGGGCCTCAGGCAGGTTGCAATCACTGCAGTCTTGTCAAGTTGGGGACACACCTGCCCATGACCTTGCAGCATAGCTCATAGTCTCAGAACAAGCCTAGTTAACTTGTGACAATCCAGATCAAGACACAAAACCAGGGAGCAGACAAACAGTCTAAAACGACTGTCTGCTAGCTGCACAGAGTCATCACTCATGGTCCATTATATCAAGATTGTGTCTGTTCCTGGGCTAAACAAAAATGTATAAATACTCAGAGTTTGTTCTAGTAATCGAATTAATATAAAATTAGATCATACTGACTGTACAGCCACTGCCAGTACCTTTGATCTACAGGTAGGACTATTAAATATTAGATCTTTTACTACTGATCAAGAGTTTAATGGACTGTGTTTAACAGAAACATGGATTAAACCAAATTAGTATGTAGCATTAAATGATGCTATTCCTCCTGGATACAATTATATATGCCAGCCTTGTCTAACTGGCAGAGGAGGAGGCGTCACAGTTACAATATTTATAATGAGTATCTCGGCATGACACAAAAACCTGGTTATAAATTCAATAAGTTTGAAATTCTTCATCCTAACATAACATATGCAGCCACAAAAAATAACTATACCCAGTCAATTCCATTACTTATTACTTAGAGGCCCCTGGGGCCATATTCTGAATTTGCGGATTTCATCTCAGACCTGATTATTTCCATGGACAAAGCCTTAGTTGGTGGAGACCTTAATATTCAATTCAATAACTCAGAAACCTTCTGGAAACAGCATTCATGTCCACTCTAGATTCAGTAGGGGTTAATAAGAAGGTCATAAGACCTACTCATAAAAGTGGTCACACTCTTGATCTGATACTAATATTCGGTTTAAATATAGAAAATATAGTCACACTTCCACAGTCTGAAGTTATCTCGGATCATTATCTCATCTTATTCAAAATATGTCTGAGCAATACTATATGCACCTCGCCATGCTACTGCGTTAAACATACATTCACATCAACTACCGCACAGAATTTTATAAATAATCTCCCAGAGTTATCAACTTTGGATCACCATCAGACCCCATGAAACTTGATCAGGCAACTAAATACTTCTAGTTCCATGATACTTTAGATAATGTAGTGCCACTAAATGATTTGAGAGGAAAAAATTAGCACCCTGGTACAACGATTACACTTGCACCTTAAAATAGACCAGTTGAATTTTAGAACATAACTGACATCAAACAAAATTGGTAATATTCCAATTAGCATAGAAAGAGAGCCTCCTGAAGTATAGAAGAGCGCTTAATGCTACTAGATCAATGTATCTCTCCACCCTAATAGAAAATAACAAAAATAATCCTAAATTCTTGTTTCATATTGTAGCAAAATTAAAAAGGAAAAAGATGAGCATAGACACATGCACACCTGCAATATGTAGTGGCAAAGACCTTATGATATTTTTCAATGACAAAATTGAAAATATCTAACAAAAAAAATTCAAACTACTAATTTAAGGCCAGACAATTTAAGTAACCCTGTAGTTAACAATATGACTCTATTGGATCAACGATTAGAATGTTTTGCTCCCCTAGAGAAATTGATCTAATTTCATTAATTTCCACATCAAAATTTTCAAATTGTGTACTAGATCCCTTACCTCCATGACTCTTCAAGCAGATGCTACCAGAAGAAATTAAACCTCTTCTAGAAATAATCAATTCTTCCCTTAGGACTAGCTATGTATGTAAATCCCTGAAACTAGCAGTTGTCAGATCGTTGATTAAAAAACCTGACCTTGTCCCTGTCAGCTGTCCAATTATCGGCCAATATCAAACCTCCACTTTATCTCCAAAGTCCTCAAAAAAGCTGTCGCACAGCAGTTATGGTCATATCTACATAGATAGATAGAAGATAGAAATCTTTATTGTCATTGTAACATCTTCTTCTTCTTCTTTTGGCTGCTCCTGATTAGGGGTCGCCACAGTGGATCTTTCATCTCCATTGCTCCCTGTCTCTCTGCAGCCTTCCAAGTAATGTTCGGGAATCAGACACAGTCTCAGCATTTAAGTCTAGGCTGAAAATATATCTGTTTAGTCAAGCCTTTTGTTAATGGTGTTTATGAGGTAAAGGAGTAGATCTGGAGGGTCCTCAGACATAGAGTGTTTTGGTAAACTGGGATGTATGGATGCTGTCAGTCCCCACTCGCTTGCTCACTCGAGTTTGTTGATGGTGTAGTGGCTGGCTGCTTTATGTCCCGGGGCTCCCTCATGCCTGTGTTATCTTCTGGCTCTCTCCTTTTAGTTATGCTGTCATAGTTAGTTGCCGGAGTCCCTGCTTGTACTCGGTGCAATATGTATACTGTTCCTACTTATTCAGGTGACATTGGGCATACCTAACCACCTGTGTTTTCGTTCCTTCCCCCCCACCCCAAATCTGTCCCTCTGAGTTACATGGAGTCAACAGGAAATCTTTTGGTGGAGAGGGTGGAGACCTCGACTGGCTATCGTAGCCTGCAGGGAATCGGCCATCAGACATTCTGTCCCATGTCCCAGACCCGGTGAAATGTAACTGAATTGTCTTGGCCAGCCCTAAGGGTCCCATCTGCATCTCATCATTGCTGAGGAGTGTGCTCCCATCACCCAATCAAGCATCCAGCCAGAGCAGGTCATGATATATTTTACCATATTAACATGCCATTGTTGTGTGTTATGCCTGATGTAAAGACTCTCGTCTCTGCGAGCCTACCACACAGATTTAATACTTGTCATTTTTAGGGCATACCTAACAACGTGTTTTCTTTCTCTCTCTCTCTCTCCCCCCCCTCCCCCCCAATCTGTCCCTCTGAGTTACATGTTGATCCTGGGATTGAGATGCTGGCCTCTTCTGCCCCTTGGACCTGCTTGATCCATCCTGGTGCCCTGTGTCTGGTCAGAGTTTTATCGCACCGCTCCTGTGAAGGACGGCCCCATGAGGACAGTTGAGGGTTATACCTGTTAAAACTGTTAATATTATAGTCAGGCTGTCTGTTGTTGCCCAAATGAGGATGGGTTCCCTTTTGAGTCTGGTTCCTCTCGAGGTTTCTTCCTCATGTCATCTGAGGGAGTTTTTCCTTGCCACCGTCACCACAGGCTTGCTCATTGGGGATAGATTAGGGATAAAATTAGCTCATGTTTTAAGTCGTTCAAATTCTGTAAAGCTGCTTTGCGACAATGTTTATTGTTAAAAGCGCTATACAAATAAACTTGATTTGATTCTCTACCACACCTGCCACTTTCATGTCCTCTCTCACCACATCCATGTATCTCCTCTTTGGCCTTCCTCATTTTCGTGTGCCTGGCAGCTCCATCCTCAACATTCTCCTTCCAACATGCTCTGCATCTCTTCTCAGGATGTGCCCATACCATCTCAGTCTCATCTCTCTCAGCTTGATTCCCAAGGTCTCCACATGTGCTGTCCCTCTGATGTGCTCGTTCCTTATCCTGTCCAACCTTGTCACTCCCATCACAAACCTTAACATCCTCAACTCTGCCACCTCCAACTTTGCCTCCTGTATCTTCATTAAGGGTACTGACTCCAATCCATACATCATAGATGGTCTCACTACTGTCTTATACATTTTACCTTTCACTTTTGCTGGGACTTTCCTATCATACATGACTCTTGAAATCCTTCTCCAACTGCTCCACCCTGCCTGCAGTCTGTTTCTCACCTCACTATCACAGCCCCCATTTTCCTGCATAGTTGACCCCAGGTACTTGAATTCACCAACTTTCTTTACGTCTACTCCTTGCCTCTTCATTACATTCTCATCCCCAGTCTCATTGATGCATATGTATTCTGTTTTGCTACTGCTCACCTTCCTTCCTCTTCATTCCAATGCATACCTCCATCTCTCCAAACCCAGCTCAACCTCCTTTCTACTTTCACCACATATCACAATATCATCTGGAAACATCACGTTCCATGGTGACTCTTGCCTCACTTTGTCCATCAAGCTATCCATCACTATGGCAAGCAAGAAAGGACTCAAAGCAGATCCTTGATGGAGTCCCACCTTCACCTTGAACCATTCAGTTGTTCCAACTGCACACCTCACTGCTGTTTCACTGTTCTCATACATGACTGTGGCAGTGGGGGCGTGGTCAAGCGGCAGTCTGTGAATGGAGGGCGGAGTCAGGGAAGGTAAGTGGTGGAATCACTGCACCTGATGTGAATTAACCTGTGTTTGTGTGTCTTCCCCAGTGACCGCGCCCTATAAGAGGAGAGGGAGAGCGGAGGAAGGGAGCTTCTCCCCAACCTGGATACTTGTGTGCATGCATGTGTGTATATTTGTAGTTCAAAGCTGAAAAGCTACAATAAAAGAGTCTTTGAGAACTCAGTTCTGGCCTGCTGTGCTTCTGTGCTCCACCCACCTAGAACACTTGCTACAATGACCATCCAGCAAGATATGTTTGGACCACATTTTCACCACCCACCCTCAACACAATCAAGACCAAAGTGTATGAGAATGGTATGTCAGATCACTTTCCTGTGTACATAGTGAGGAAGTACCAGAAGCAACCTAAAACCAGCAAATATCACACTATTACTTATCGTGACTGTAAAAACCTAGATGAGCAGGCGTTTTTATAAGATCTATACATGGCACCGTGGAGTACTCTGGAAAGTTTGACCATCCTGACGACGCCCTTGATTTCTTTAATAAGATCATACTTGAGATTATTGATGCTCACTCCCCTCTTGTGAACAAAAGGGTGAAGAGAGTGGCACAGCCCCCTTGGATGAGTGCTAAGATTTACAGTGCCATTCGCAATCGAGATACACTGTTAAAGATTGCCAGATGCATGGGAAAACAAGATGACTGGGTTGCTTACCACACTGCTCGAAACGCTACCTTTAGAGCAATCCGAGATGCCAAGAGCAGGCATTTTAGTAATGCGTTTGAAAATAGCAGCTCATCGAGAGAGTTCTGGAGGCACTTGAAGAACGCAATTGGACCGCCCAAGAAATCATCAGTCTCTAAGATCCAGATAGGAAATAATGTCTTAAGAAATCCTATCAAAGTAGCTGGCATATTCAATGAGTTCTTTGTTTTGGTAGCATCTAAGTATAGGAATCAGTCTAATGGACATGTTCTTCCTTCTTTCACGGCACTTGAGCAATTTGTCAGATCCAGGATTACAACCTCCACTGTGTTCAACATACAAAAGATAATGCCAGAATTCATCGTCACCTATCTCAATGGCCTTCAAGTCTCCAAAGCCACAGGAATGGACGGGCTAAGTGCTACGTTTCTAAAAATCGCTGCACCAGCTATTGCAAAACTGTTGACCTACATAATCAACTTGAGTTTTAACAAGTGTGTCTTTCCATCATCCTGGAAACTAGCCAGAGTCACTCCTGTGTATAAAGCTGGCGATCAACTGGATGTCAACAATTATAGACCCATCAGTATCTTACCTGTTTTATCTAAGATCACTGAATGACACGTTCATACAGCGCTTTATAAGTATTTGAATAGTAACAATTTACTATCTCGATACCAGTCTGGTTTTAGACCAGCTCATTCTTGTGAAACAGCCATGATAGAGCTTGTGGATATGCTACTGAAAAACATGGATAATGGTCTTCTCACTGGCATTTGACCTCATTGACCATGGTGTTCTCATCAAAAAGCTTGTTGCTTACCAGCTCTCAGCTGAGTCAACTGAGTGGTTTACCTCATATCTTTCAGGACGCTCGCAGAAAGTCGCCATCAACAGTGTGTTATGAGAGCCACTTGACATTGTATCAGGGGTGCCGCAAGGATCCATTCTTGGCCTGTTACTGTTTATTGTCTTTATTAATGACCTGCCATTAAGTCTAAATGACAGCATTGTGAGTATCTACACAGATGACACCACTATCTCTGCAACTGGCCACAATGTCATGGAAGTTTTGACAGCTCTTGAACGAGACCTAGGCAGAGTTGATAAGTGGGCAACAGATAACAAGATGGTGCTAAATGCAGACAAAACCAAGTGCATGTTAATATGCAGTAAGCCAAAGCACCACATGCTTGCCAAGAATACCAAATGTCTCTCTGTTACAGTCAACAACAAAGACATAGAGACTGTTGCTAGTGCAAAATTATTAGGAATCCATCTTGACAGCAACCTTTCCTGGAATGAGCACGTCAACAAAACCACCAAGAAGATCAGCAAAATATTAGCTCTCCTTAAACGGATGAAGCGATTCCTCACACTGGAAGCTCACTTATGGCCCTTTTCCACTACCCTTTTTCAGCTCACTTCAGCTCGCTTCAGCTCACTTCAGCCCGACATGGCTCGCGTTTCGACTACCAAAAACCAGCACGACTCAACTCGTTTCAGCCCTGCTTAGCCCCTAAAACTTGCACCGTTTTGGAGTGGGGCTGAAGCGAGCCAAACCGAGCTGAGTGAGGCTGGGGGCGTAAGCAGACACTCCCCTGTGCACTGATTGGTGAGGAGGAGTGTCCTCACGTGCCCACACACACCCCGTGAGCACGCTGGGATCTGTAAACACCGCAAACCCGGAAGGAGAATAATTACGAATTACGAGAATTTCTGAAGCCTTATGCGCCTCGCCTCATCTATATGCTCTTGCCAGTATCTGTTGGCGTTGTCGGTGACAACAAGCCACAGCACCAAGACCAGCAACACTAACGACTCCATGTCCTCCATGTTTATTGTTTACTATTCGGGTTGTGAGACTACCGCTTAAAAGATCACTGATGTCACTGTTTGCACTGCTTAACGACATCACGTGACATCCACCCACTTTCGCTAACTCCACCCAATGTGTCCACCCACTTCCAGCCAGCACGGTTCAGCGCGGTTGTAGTCGAAATGCAACTCCAACAGCCCCGCTCAGCCCGACTCAGCACGGCACGGCTCAGCCCAACTCAGCCACGTTTGTAGTGGAAAAGCGGCATTAGTCTCCTTCAAAACTATTGTGCAACCTGTAATGGACTATGGTGCTACTATCTGGGGTGATAGCTTTGCCACTCACTCCAACACTATGTTGAAATTGCAGAAGTGGGCAGCCAGGGTGGTGACAGACGTGCCGTGGGACCACCCTTAGAAAGAACTCTTTGACAAGCTTGGCATTGTGTCGTTTCTAGAGCGAGTTGCAGTCTCGAAGGTTAAAATAGTTTTCAAAGCATTGAATGGTCTATTACCGAGATATATGTCAGATAAATTTACCAAATTCAGCTCGATTCACTGCAGGGGTACTAGAAATGCAACCAGTAATTTAGTTCTGCCCAGGATAAATAAAACATTCGGAGAAAGAACTTTCATGTTCAGTGCGGCCAAGTTATGGAACAATCTCCCTAAAGAGATAAAGAGCTGTTCAAGTATGGGTTTATTTAACACTATGATTAAGAATCATAAATTTGTATTGTAATTTTCATTTAGGCTTTGCTTTTAATTTATATTAATTGTTTTTTTTTATTTATTTGAGATTTTATTTTGAGGGCCACGTGTAAATTATCTACAGATATTTAGTGCTACCCTCAATAAAGAAAGAAAAAAATGTCTTGCACCACTCTAATATACTTCTCATTCACTCCACACTTTCTCATACAATACCATAACTCATCTATTGGCACTCTGTCATATGCCTTCTCCAGGTCTACAAACACACAATGTAGCTTTCTCTGGCCTTCTCTGTACTTCTCCATTAACATTCTTAAAGTAAAAATTGCATCCGATGTGCTCTTCCTTGGCATAAACCCGCGCTACTGTTCACAGATTGCTACCTCTCTTCTCAATCTTACCTCCAACATGCTTTCCCATAACTTCATGGTGTGGCTCATCAATTTTATCCCTCTGTAATTACTGCAGCTCTGTACATCTCCCTTATTCTTGTATATTGGAACTAGCACACTTTTTCTCCATTCATTTGGCATTTTCTCATTCTCTAGGATCTTATCTCCATAGGAACTCCACAGCCGTCTCACCCAAACGTCTCCAAGCCTCAATCGGGATAATATCTGGTTTGACTGCTTTCCCAGTCTTCATTCATTTCATGGCTGCCCTCACCTTATCTTTACTAACCAACTCTGCTTCCTGATTTGCTGTCTCCAATGAATCTGACCTTTTCTCTCTTGGATTCTCCTCATTTAATAAATCCTCAAAGTACTCTTTCCACTTTCTTAATACACTCTCTTTGTTTGTTAGCACATTTCCATTTCCATCTTTCATCACTCTTACCTGCTGTACATCCCTCACTTCCCTGTTTCTCTGCCTAGCTAGTCTGTACAGGTCTTTCTCTCCTTCTTTGGTCTCCAGTCTTATGTACAACTCCTGGTATGCATCTGCTTTTGCCTTTGCTACTGCTCTTTTTGCCTTTTGTCTCATCTCTCTGTATAACCGCCTACTTTCCTCATCTCTTTGATTGTCTCAATTGTTCTTTGCTAGCCTCTTCTCTTTTATAATTTCCTGCGGTTCTTTGTTCCACCACCATGTCTCCTTGTCTTCCTTCCTCCTTCCCGATGACCACCCTAGCACCTTCCTTGCTGCCTCTTACTAGTATAGCAGTAGTATCCCAATCTTCTGGCAGACTTCCATTAACACTCAATGCTTGTCGCATTTCTTCCCTAAACTCCTTCTGATGTTCAACCTCTTTTTTAATTGTCATTGTAACATGTACAACAAAATTAAAGTGCAGACATTAATCAGTGCAACATAAAAGGGGGAAAGTTATAAAATATATACAAAATATAAAATAATATATACAAAAATATAAAATAGTTTAAAAAGAAAGAATAAAAAACAACCACACAATACAAAACATCTAGATGCTTGCAGCATTCAGTGTGCTGACAGCTACTGGGAAGAAACTGTTTCTCAGTCTGGTTGTCCTTTTTGTAATTGTTCTGTATTGTCTGCCTGATGGCAGCAGTTCAAACAGTTTATGACCTGGATCTGATGAATCTTGCAGAATGTGTTGAGCTTTCCTGAGGCAGCGGGAATTGTGTAGTTCTTCCAATGGGGGAGAGGGCAGCCTACTATTTTCTGGGCATCCTTTATGACCCACTGGAGCACCTTCCTCTGTGCCATCATGTGGCTGGTATACCAAATCAAATCAAATCAAGTTTATTTGTACAGCGCTTTTAACAATAAACATTGTCGCAAAGCAGCTTTACAGAATTTGAATGACTTAAAACATGAGCTAATTTTATCCCTAATCTATCCCCAATGAGCAAGCCTGTGGCGACGGTGGCAAGGAAAAACTCCCTCAGACGACATGAGGAAGAAACCTCGAGAGGAACCAGACTCAAAAGGGAACCCATCCTCATTTGGGCAACAACAGACAGCCTGACTATAATATTAACAGTTTTAACAGGTATAACCCTCAACTGTCCTCATGGGGCCCGTCCTTCACAGGAGTGGGGTGATAAAACTCCGACCAGACACAGGGCACCAGGATGGATCAAGCAGGTCCGAGGGGCAGAAGAGGCCAGCATCTCAATCCCAGGATCAACATGTAACTCAGAGGGACAGATGGGGGGGGAAGAGAGAGAGAGAAAGAAAACACGTTGTTAGGTATGCCCTAAAAATGACAAGTATTAAATCTGTGTGGTAGGCTCGCAGAGACGAGAGTCTTTACATCAGGCATAACACACAATGGCATGTTAATATGGTAAAAAATATATCATGACCTGCTCTGGCTGGATGCTTGATTGGGTGATGGGAGCACACTCCTCAGCAATGATGAGATGCAGATGGGACCCTTAGGCCTGGCCAAGACAATTCAGTTACATTTCACCAGGTCTGGGACATGCGACAGAATGTCTGATGGCCGATTCCCTGCAGGCTACGATAGCCAGTCGAGGTCCCCACCGTCTCCACCAAAAGATTTCCTGTTGACTCCATGTAACTCAGAGGGACAGATTTGGGGTGGGGGGGAGAGAAAGAAAACACAGGTGGTTAGGAATGCCCAATGTCACCTGAATAAGTAGGAACAGTATACATATTGCACCGAGTACAAGCAGGGACTCCAGCAACTAACTATGACAGCATAACTAAAAGGAGAGAGCCAGAAGGTAACACAGGCATGAGGGAGCCCCGGGACATAAAGCAGCCAGCCACTACACCGTCAACAAACTCGAGTGAGCAAGCGAGTGGGGATTGACAGCATCCATACATCCCAGTTTACCAAAACACTCTATGTCTGAGGACCCTCCAGATCTACTCCTTTACCTCATAAACACCATTAACAAAAGGCTTGACTAAACAGATATGTTTTCAGCCTAGACTTAAATGCTGAGACTGTGTCTGATTCCCGAACACTACTTGGAAGGCTGTTCCATAACAGTGGGGCTTTGTAAGAAAAGGCTCTGCCCCCTGATGTAGCCTTCACTATACGAGGTACCAGCAGATAGCCTGCACCTTTTGATCTAAGTAGGCGTGGCGGGTCATAGAGGAGCAGAAGTTCACTCAGGTACTGTGGTGCGAGACCATTTAGTGCTTTAAAGGTCAATAGTAGTATTTTATAATCAATACGAAATTTGATTGGGAGCCAATGCAGTGTGGATAAGACAGGCGTGATGTGGTCATATTTTCTAGCAAACACAGAGACAGTAAGTTAGAATGCTCTCAATGGAGCAGTGGTAGAAAGACACCATCAGTTTTTAGAAGATGTTGTTTTTCCTGAGGACCCTCAGGAAGTAAAGTCTCTGCTGGGCCTTCTTTACCATTACTGTTGTCATGGCGCCCCAAGTCAGGTCCTCTGAGATGTGGACACCCAGGAAGCGGAAATCAGAAACCCTCTCCATGCTGTCCGCATTGATGAATAAAGGCTGAATTGTTGTTTTCTTCTTCCTAAAGTCCACAATTTGCTCCTTGGTCTTTGTCATGTTTAGAATCAGAATCACTTTTATTGCCAGGTACGGTATGTGAACACACACGAGGAATTTGACTCCAGTTTCACTTAGCTCTCTTAGTACAAACAGATAAAAAGTGTAGACAAAAAACAAAACAAAAAGCTATGTACATGTAGAATCTTTTTGGTGCAAAATGGTGCATAGTGCAAGGATGACTTAGTAAATATAAAAATAAATATACAGTGTGCACAGAATGACAGTATGAGTGTGCAGATACAACCCCGATTCCAAAAAAGTTGGGACAAAGTACAAATTGTAAATAAAAACTGAATGCAATGATGTGGAAGTTTCAAAATTCCATATTTTATTCAGAATAGAACATACCAGATGACATATCAAATGTTTAAACTGAGAAAATGTATCATTTAAAGAGAAAAATTAGATGATTTTAAATTTCATGACAACAACACATCTCAAAAAAGTTGGGACAAGGCCATGTTTACCACTGTGAGACATCCCCTTTTCTCTTTACAACAGTCTGTAAACGTCTGGGGACTGAGGAGACAAGTTGCTCAAGTTTAGGGATAGGAATGTTAACCCATCCTTGTCTAATGTAGGATTCTAGTTGCTCAACTGTCTTTGGTCTTTTTTGTCGTATCTTCCATTTTATGATGCACCAAATGTTTTCTATGGGTGAAAGATCTGGACTACAGGCTGGCCAGTTCAGTACCCGGACCCTTCTTCTACGCAGCCATGATGCTGTAATTGATGCAGTATGTGGTTTGGCATTGTCATGTTGGAAAATGCAAGGTCTTCCCTGAAAGAGACGTCGTCTGGATGGGAGCATATGTTGCTCTAGAACCTGGATATACCTTTCAGCATTGATGGTGTCTTTCCATATGTGTAAGCTGCCCATGCCACATGCACTAATGCAACCCCATACCATCAGAGACGCAGGCTTCTGAACTGAGCGCTGATAACAACTTGGGTCGTCCTTCTCCTCTTTAGTCCGAATGACACTGCATCCCTGATTTCCATAAAGATCTTCAAATTTTGATTCACCTGACCACAGAACAGTTTTCCATTTTGCCACAGTCCATTTTAAATGAGCCTTGGCCCAGAGAAGACATCTGCGCTTCTGGATCATGTTTAGAGACGGCTTCTTCTTTGAACTATAGAGTTTTAGCTGGCAACGGCGGATGGCACAGTGAATTGTGTTCACAGATACCCTTAGCAAAAAGTAGTATACTTAAAGTTCATTTTGTAAAGTATTCTGAAGTGTAAGTATAAGTATATCAAGTGTACTACAGGCCATGTACTTCAAGTGTACTAGAAAGCATACTAATTTAATACTTCTTCGGACTAAATTGGAACATTTTAAGTTTATAAAAGTATACTTTCAAGTCCGTTTTAAGTTTACAAAAGTACACTTTCAAGTATACTCATTTATATACTATCAATGCACTTGGTATATCCCTATTGTGTACTTGAAGTATATCATAAGTACACTTATTTATGTACTGCCATTGTACTAGTTATATACTGTAAGTATATTCATTTATATACTATCAATGTACTTGGTATATCCTTATTGTGTACTTGAAGTATATCATAAGTACACTTATTTATGTACTGCCATTGTACTATTTATATACTGTAAGTATACAAGAGGGATATACCAAGTACATTTACAGTATAGATATAGTATAGATGAGAGTACTTAAAGAGTACTTTTGCTAACTTAAAAGTAACTTTGAAGTATACTTTTATAAACTTAAAATGTTCCAATTTAGTCTGAAGAAGTATTAAATTAGTATGCTTTCTAGTACACTTGAAGTACATGGCCTGTAGTACACTTGATATACTTATACGTACACTTCAGAATACTTTACAAAATGAACTTTAAGTATACTACTTTTTGCTAAGGGAAACCAGTATAAAAATGTCATATCGGCTTGCCATTGAAAAGTTGTGTGGGAAACTAAGTAACTGCTTTTGGTCTTACAACCGTTTTTTGGTTGATGGAGTTACGTACCACAGTAAAACCTATGACAGACTAAAGAAGAGATTCAACAGTGCTGCATACTTGAAAGATGGTACATTTTGTTGTATTATAGAATTGGTTGTTTTTAAACAAATATGTTCACATGAAATCTCTGCTTTTTGTCCATGTCGCAAACTATGTTGTGTTTTAGTTGACGTACTTAGTAAATCAGGCAGGCCTGTATGTAAAGATTCGCAAATAAATGTACAAAGTCATTTTGTATATGATGTTCAAAAAACTGAAACTGTTCATGCTGTCTCGCCTGACATGATCAAAACAAAATGTGTCCTTGTTGAAACAGCTGACACACTGTACATAACACCATTGCCAAACCCTTTTGAAAGGGACTAGTTAAATAAATAAAGTCAAGCCAAACTTTTTTCTGTTTTCCTGTTTTTGTGTATGATGAAGTGTAAGGTACATGAAGATAATGCAATTCAGTACACATAATGACTAAGTGTTAATCTCCAGAATTATAATAAGACATTAAACAAGACATGCATGTTGACGGTTGGGTTGGCTGGTAATGTTCATCATGTGCTGTTGAGTAAGGCTGCTGCAGAGGGGATGAAGGACTTTTTGTTTATAGTGGTACATTGTAGCGCCAGCCTGATGGGAGCAGTTGGAAGGAGTGATGGAGGGGGTGAGAGGGGCCCTCTGATCAGGTTGGATTCCCTAATCACTTACCAGCTGTATAGCTCAGCTAATGTAATATAAATTATAAATATAATATATATATAGGCGGCACGGTGGTGTAGTGGTTAGCGCTGTCGCCTCACAGCAAGAAGGTCCTGGGTTCGAGCCCCGGGGCCGGCGAGGGCCTTTCTGTGCGGAGTTTGCATGTTCTCCCCGTGTCCGCGTGGGTTTCCTCCGGGTGCTCCGGTTTCCCCCACAGTCCAAAGACATGCAGGTTAGGTTAACTGGTGACTCTAAATTGACCGTAGGTGTGAATGTGAGTGTGAATGGTTGTCTGTGTCTATGTGTCAGCCCTGTGATGACCTGGCGACTTGTCCAGGGTGTACCCCGCCTTTCGCCCGTAGTCAGCTGGGATAGGCTCCAGCTTGCCTGCGACCCTGTAGAAGGATAAAGCGGCTAGAGATAATGAGATGAGATGAGATATATATATATATATATATAATATATACATATAGTATAAATATATAAATTAAACGTTGAGTCAATTAATGAGTTGACCTTATTGTGCTCTTGAAGCAAGATATATGCTAAGCATTCCTATTTTGTGGCAAAAAGATTTACAAAGTATACTTAGGTCCAAGTATAAGTTTTAGTATTAAAGTAATGTATAAGTGTAAGTCTTAGTATTGATATAGGTCTGTGACGCCTGCGAGCGTTTCGGGGGCGGTGCCTCTGTTGACAGCGCGGAGCTGGAAGTTGATTGTGCTGCATGTCGCCAGCTGCGAAGCCTTCACCTGGGCCTATTAATAGGACTTTGTTTGTGTGTGAGGTGGCGGTGAGCGTTAGGCTTCACGTTGGCCATGGGTTTGGTAATTTGTATTTGTTAAAATTGTATGAATTCCAGTAAAGAGCATGATTTTCTGTTTTTGAGTGCCTTATTTTGGGTTTGGGGTTATTTGTTTGAGTCAGAATGTAACAAGGTCTACTTATACTTTTTTATACTTGGTTCAGTATAAACCAAGTATACTTCCCTGTACTATGTTGTAAGTGTATCAAGAATTAGTTTATAAGAAGTAACCTTCAAGTACACTTCCTCGATTTTAGTATAAAATAAGTATACTTGTAGCACACTTGATTAAACTTCTTTTTGCTAAGGGTAATGTTCTCTGGAAATATTCCTGAGCCTATTTTGTGATTTCTAATACAGAAACATGCCTGTATGTGATGCAGTGCCGTCTAAGGGCCCGAAGATCACGGGCACCCAGTATGGTTTTCCAGCCTTGACCCTTATGCACAGAAATTCTTCCAGATTCTCTGAATCTTTTGATGATATTATGCACTGTAGATGATGATATGTTCAAACTCTTTGTGATTTTACACTGTCGAACTCCTTTCTGATATTGCTCCACTATTTGTCAGCGCAGAATTAGGGGGATTGGTGATCCTCTTCCCATCTTTACTTCCGAGAGCCGCTGCCACTCCAAGATGCTCTTTTTATACTCAGTCATGTTAATGACCTATTGCCAAATGACCTAATGAGTTGCAATTTGGTCCTCCAGCTGTTCCTTTTTTTTTACCTTTAACTTTTTCAGCCTCTTATTGCCCCTGTCCCAACTTTTTTGAGATGTGTTGCTGTCATGAAATTTCAAATGAGCTAATGTTTGGCATGAAATTTCAAAATGTCTCACTTTCGACATTTTATATGTTGTGTATGTTCTATGGTGAATACAATATCAGTTTTTGAGATTTGTAAATTATTGCATTCCATTTTTATTTACAATTTGTACTTTGTCCCAACTTTTTTGGAATCAGGGTTGTATTTCACAGTTGATGTTACTGATATTTGAGTCCAGTTTTAGCTGTTCATCACAGAGACAGCCTGAGGGAAAAACTGTTCTTGTGTCTGGGTGTTTTTATGTACAGTGATCTGTAGTGTCTCCCAGAGGGGAGAAGTTTAAACAGATTGTGACCAGGGTGTGATGGGTCCGCAGAGATGTTACCTGCCCATTTCCTGACTCTGGACAGGTACAGGTCTTGGATGGAGGGCAGGCTGACACCAATAATTTTCTCTGCAGACCTTATTGTTTGTTGCAGTCTGTTCTTGTCCTGCTTGTTGACCAATCCAAACCAAACAGTGATGGAAGAGCAGAGAACAGACTGAATGATGGCAGGGTAGAATTGTGTCAGCAGCTCCTTAGACAGGTTGAGCTTCCTGACCTGGAGCAGAAAGTACAACCTCTGCTGGGCCTTTTTGATGATGGTGACTGTGTTGGTCTCCCACTTCAGGTCCCGGGAGATTGTGGAGCCCAGAAACCTGAAGATTTCAACAGCAGTCACAGTGTTGTTGGTGATGGTGATGGGCGGCGGGGGGGGGGCTCCTCCTAAAGTCCACTGTCATCTCCACAGTTTTGAGTGTGTTCAGCTCCAGATTGTTCTGACCGCACCAACAGACCAGCCGTTCAACCTCCCGTCTGTATGCAGACTTGTTACCGTCTTGGATGAAGCCGATGACCATTGTGTCGTCTGCAAATTTCAGGAGTTTAACAAACAGGTCTCTTGAGATGCAGTCATTGGTGTAAAGGGAGAATAGCAGTGGGGAGAGCACACACCCCTGGGGGGCGCCAGTGCTGATAGTCCTGGTGCTGGATGTGATGCTCCCCAGCCTCACCTGCTGCTTCCTGTCAGTCAGGAAGTTTATAATCCACCAATAGGTGGAGGAGGGCACAGTGAGCTGGGTGAGCTTGGTGTGGAGGATGTCTGGAACAATGGTGTTGAATGCTGAACTGAAGTCCACCAACAGGATCCTGGCGTATGTCCCTGCAGATTCAAGGTGTTGCAGGATGTAGTGCAGTCCCATATTGATTGCATCATCCGCTGACCTGTTTGCCCGGTAGGCAAACTACAGGGGGTCCAGCAGGGGGTCTGTGATGTCCTTCAGGTGTGACAACACCAGTCTCTTGAAGGACTTCATGACTACAGATGTGAGGGCTACAGGCCTTTAGTCATTCAGTCCTGTGATGGTGGTTTTCTTGGGAACCAGGATTATTGTGGAGTGTTTGAAGCATGAGGGGACTTCACACAGCTCCAGGGATCTATTGAAGATCTGGGTGATGATGGAGGCCAGATGATCAGCACAGACCTTCAGACAGGAGGGTGACACACCATCTGGGCTGGGTGCCTTCCTGATCTTCTGTCTGCGAAAAAGCTGACAAACATCCTCTTCACAGATTTTGAGTGCTGGTGTGGGGTCAGAGGCAAGAGGAGGCAGAATAGCAGGGGGTGTAATGGGTCTTTAAGCTGAAAAGCTAAAATAAAAGGTTTTTTTTGAGAACTCAGTTCTGGCCTTCTGTGCTTTTGTGCTCCACCCACCTGGTCTGATTCTATAGTGGTGCCGAAACTGGGAAGGAGTGCAGTAGGAAATAGCCCCCTGGAGTCCTCCCCATTCAAGGACCTGATCCATGCCCTCTCCACGGCCCAACAGAGCCAGCACCAGGCGCTGATCACCCTCCGGAAGGAGCAGGAACAACAGTTCAAAGCCCTGGTGCTGGCGCAGCAGGAAGATCACCAGGCATTCCGGCACCTGCTTGCGTCAGTGGGGTCCACTATCACCACCACCGTGGACCCTCCCCACCTCACCCTAATGAAGATGGGTCTGCATGATGACCCCGAAGCCTTCGTCACTCTTTTTGAGCAGGCAGCAGAGGCGTGGGGTTGGCTGGTGGAACAGTGCACGGCCCACCTCCTCCCCCTGCTAATGGGCAAGGCCCAGCTGGCCGCACTACAGCTCCCCGCTGACAGCCGGCTGGTCTACTCTGACCTCCGCAGGGCTGTCCTCCAATGTGTGGGTCGCACCCCGGAACAGCAACAGCAGCACTTCCGCACTGTTGCGTGAGAGGTTATCACAAAAAAGCCCAACACCGAACTCGGTTATAGAAAAGTTTTAACATTAATCAGAAGTGAAACATGTTCAAACAAAACCCCAACACGTTACACACATAGAACCCTAGGCCTAGGTCACAAAACAAAAGGTTCCCTTTTCAAACCACATCAAAATACAGACATATTCGTAACATAAAATATAAAGGACACAGAATTTATCTCACGGTCCCTTTGTGCCTTGCATTAGGCAAGCACCGGTCAGCAGGTCCCATTGCCCTGACTGTCAAACTGTTCACAGTCTTTAAATGTCCTCCGAAGTAGCAGTGGTGTTTCCAGAGGCATCCGTGAAGGGAAAAGTCCGAAAAGCATAATCCAACGCGAGGGAAAAATATCCAAAATCGACAAGAGTCTCTGAAGTGAGGGCATCAAGAGCTGTCCAGCTGTGTCGAGCGCATCCGAGAGTGTGTCGCCACAACGTCTCGGCCTGAAGTTGTTCACATTAACTTTTAATTGACATCAGCCAGGCACTGCGTGGCACCTGCAGCTCGCTGGAATGTCTCCCTCATGAACTTTATCCAAGAGCAAAATCAAGTGGGGTGTAACATGCAGTAATGATTATCAGAAATGTCCATTGTGCACAAGTAATCATAGAATAACAGAAAATCACCCCAATAAAATATAGAAATGCTCTCAACATCCAAACACAGGATATTTACATATTGCAATGGAAATAAATAACTGAATAAATAATAAAAATGAAAAAAACCACTTGTACATCATAGCGCGCTGCACCTGGAGGAGGTTGGCCAGCCGTTCGCATTTGGCCAGCAACTCTGGGAGGCCTGCCAGTGGTGGCTGAGGGCCGACAACCGTGACACCGAGGGAATCATCGACCTGGTGGCGCTGGAACAATTCGTCACCCGACTTCCGGAAGGAACAGCAGAGTGGGTCCAGTGCCATTGCCCGGCGTCGCTGGATCAGGCCATCGAGCTGATGGAGGACCATATGGAGGCTGTTCTGATGGCAGGGCAACATGTCTCCTCTTCTCCCCTCCTTCTCTCTCTCTCTCTCTCTCTCTCTTCCTCTGCTCCTCTTCCTCGCCCCATTCCCCCACTGCGGAGGCTGGCTCCAGCCCAGCCAGCCCGCCGCACCCGCAGTGCCCTACCATTTCCTACGTCCTTGTCTGTGTGTTCCCCCCCCCTCAGGTGAGTGATGTCCAGAACACTGGTGCAGAGGAAGAGCCTGGGCCGGTATGCTGGTGCTGCGTGGAACCGGGGCACCTCCAGCATCAGTGCTTGGCGATGGAGTTGGGCGGGTTGGTCCGGATCCCTGACGTGCCAGGGACCGCCCTTGATCGGGCCGGAGCATATCGCATACCGGTGAGTATCCAAGGGGATACGTATCAAGCTTTGGTGGACTCCGGCTGTAATCAGATCTCAATCCACCAAAGCCTGGTGCAAGATGAGGCATTGGGGAGAGCACAATTGGTAAAGGTGTTGTGTGTGCACGGGGATGTTCACAACTACCCTTTAGTGTCAGTCCACATTCTTTTTCAAGGGGAAAAATTTAGAGTAAAGGTGGCAGTTAATCCTTGCCTTACCCACGCAATAATTCTGGGGACTGACTGGCTGGGATTTAGGGAATTAATGACGCATTTAGTGAAGAGTGGGGCCTGCCATAGTTTAGCGAGGGGAGGTCCCAGAGTGGCATTGGCAGGAGCAGCTGTCACAGAGCCGTCTACATCATCACCACATCAGCGTGAGGAGCAGCCTGCTCCTCCTCCCTCTCTCAGGGATTCCCTTGTGAATTTCCTGTTAGAGCAGTCGTGAGACGAGACTCTGTGGCATGCATTTGACCATGTGAGAGTAATCAATGGTCAAACTCTCCAGCCAAACGCCACACAATCCTTCCTCTATTTTTCCATTATTAAGGATAGATTATACTGAGTGACACAGGACACTCAGACTAAGGAACCGATAACACAGCTTTTAATCCCAAAGAGCTGCTGGGAATTTATATTCTAGGTGGCTCACTTTAATCCCATGGCCAGACACTTGAGGCAAGATAAGACACTAGCCCAAATAATGGCCCGGTTCTATTGGCCAGGGATTCACGGCGATATCTGTAGGTGGTGTATGGCATGCCACGAATGCCAGTTAGTAAATTCCGTGGCCATTCCAAAAATGCTTTTGCGTCCTCTGCCATTAATTGAGACCCCATTCAAAAGAATCGGGATGGATCTCCTTGGGCCATTAGATCAGTCGGCACAAGGATATCGCTTTATTTTAGTTCTGGTGGACTATGCAATGTGATATCCAGAAGCAGTGCCTCTTTGCAATATCTCAGCACGTAGTATTGCAGAAGCGCTATTCCACATCATCTCCTGAGTTGGAATGCCCAAAGAGATTCTGACTGATCAAGGCACTACGTTTATGTCATGCACACTGTGCGAACTGTATGGGTTACTGGGAATTAAGCCTATCCGCACCAGCGTTTATCACCCACAAACAGATGGCTTAGTCGAACAGTTTAATTGCACCCTCAAGAATATAATTAGAACATTTGTAAGCGAAGACGCATGCAACTGGGATAAATGGCTCGAGCCCCTGTTATTTGCAGTGCGAGAGGTCCTGCAAGCCTCCACGGGGTTCTCCCCATTCTAATTATTATACGGGCGTAAGCCATGTGGCATTCTGGATGTGCTATGTGAAAATTGGGAGGAGGGGCCTTCAACCAGTAAAAATAAAATTCAATATGTTCTTGACCTGCATACCAAACTCCACACACTCACGCACCTAACCCAGGAGAATTTGCAGCAGGCCCAAGAACATCAAGTCCGTCTGTATGACAGGGGCATGCGCCTTAGGGAATTCACACCAGGAGATAAAGTACTCATGTTGTTGCCCATGTCAAGCTCCAAATTGATCGCCAGGTGGCAAGGACCCTTTGAGGTCACACGGCGAGTCGGGGACATCGACTATGAGGTGAGGCGAACGGACAGGGGTGGGGCATTACAGATTTACCACCTCAATCTGCTAAAACACTGGAATGAGAAGGTCCCCATGGCGTTGGTGTCGGTGGTTCCGGAGAAGGCGGAGCTGGGGCCATAGGTTCAAAAAGGAAAATTGACATCGCCCACCGCTCCGGTCCCCTGTGGAGACCACCTCTCCCCGACCCAGCTCATGGAGGTTGCCCAGTTGCAGACAGAATTTTCCGACATGTTCTCTCCCTGGCCCGGCCACACCCACCTCATAGAACACCACATTGAGATGCCCCTGAGGGTAGTAGTGCACAGCCGCCCTTACAGACTGCCCGAACACAAAAAAAAAGGTGGTTTGGGAAGAACTTGAAGCTATGCTCAAAATGAGCATTGTTGAGGAGTCCCACAGTGACTGGAGCAGCCCGGTGGTCTTGGTTCCCAAGGCCGACGGGTTGGTCCAGTTCTGTGTGGACTAAAGAAAAGTCAATGTGGTGTCTAAATTTGATGCATACCCAATGCCTCATATTGACAAGTTGCTCGATCGACTAGGCATGGCTCATTTTTATTTGACACTGGATTTGACAAAGGGATATTGGCAGATCCCCTTGACTCCTCTATCTTGAGAGAAAACAACCTTTTCCACACCATTTGGCTTACACCAGTTCATCACACTTCCTTTTGGGCTGTTTGGGGCACCCACTATGTTCCAGCGGTTTATGGACAGGGTCCTCTGCCCCCATGCCACCTACATGGCCACCTACTGAGACGATATTATTATTGACAGTAAAGACTGGCTGTTGCACCTAGAACACCTAAGGGCCGTCCTTAGGTCGCTGAGGTGAGTGGGTCTCACAGCCAACCCGAAGAAATGTGCGATTGGGCGGGTGGAAGTACGGTATCTGGGTTTCCACTTGGGCAATGGGCAGGTGCGTCCCCAAATCAATAAGACAGCAGTGATTGCGGCCTGCCCAAGGCCCAAGACCAAAAAGGGGGTGAGACAGTTCCTGGGCCTGGCTGGCTACTATTGTAGGTTTATACCTAATTTTTCAGATGTCACCAGCCCGCTGACTGATCTCACTAAAAAGGGAGCACCAGATCCGGTCTAGTGGATGGAGCAATGCCAGTGGGCTTTCTCAGAGGTAATGGCTGCACTGTGTGGGGGCCACTGTTACACTCCCCTGACTTTTCTCTCCCCTTTATTTTGCAGATGGACACATCGCACAGAGGGCTGGGGGCTGTTCTGTCCCAGGAGGTGGAGAGAGAGGAACTTCCCATGCTGTATATCAGCCAGAAGCTGTTGGTATGCGAGGGCAGGTACAGCACAATAGAAAAGTAATGCCTCTCCATCAAGTGGGTGGTCCTTGCCCTCTGCTATGACCTGCTGGGGCACCCTTTCACCCTCTGTTCAGACCACGTGCCCCTGCAGTGGCTCCACCACATGATCACCCATCTGGATAAGGGAAATGTCACAGTGAGGATCCTCTTCTTGGACTTCTCGAGTGCCTTCAACACCATCCAGCCCCTACTGCTTCAGGACAAACTGAACAGGATGCGAGTGGACCCCTGCCTGGTCACCTGGATCTCCAGCTACCTCACTGACAGGCCGCAGTACATCAGGCTAAAGGACATCATGTCTGACACTGTAATTAGCAGCACCGGAGCACCCCAGGGCACAGTGCTGGCCCCTCTTCTCTTCACCCTGTACACTGTGGACTTCTGCTACAGCTCGGAGCTGTGTCATATTCAGAAGTTTGCCAATGACACAGCCATTGTTGGGTGTATCAGTGATGACAGAGAGGAGGAGTATAGGAGCCTGGTGAGGGACTTTGCTGTGTGGTGCAACAGGAACCATCTGCAACTCAACACCTTGAAGACCAAGGAGCTGGTCATTGACTTTGGGAGGTCCAGACCAAGGTCACGACCAGTTCTGATTGAGGGAGTCAAGGTGGAGGCTATGGATTCCTACAAGTACCTCGGGCTGTGGCTGGACAGCAAGCTGGACTGGACTTGCAACACCAATCACTTATACAGGAGGGACAGAGCAGGCTATACTTCCTTAGGAGGCTGCGGTCCTTTAATATCTGCAGGAAACTCCTGTGGATGTTCTATCAGTCTGTGGTCACCAGTGTCCTGTTTTACACTGTGGTGTGCTGGGGGGGCAGCACATCCAAGAAGGACACATCCAGGCTGGACAAACTGAACAGATGGGCCGGCTCTGTAGTCGGCATGAAGCTGGACTCTCTGGTGATGGTGGCAGAGAAGAGGTCTATGGACAAACTATTGAACATCATGGATGATGCCAGTCACCCTCTGCACACCATCATCAGCAACCAGAGGAGCCTGTTCAGTGACAGAATGCTCCTTCCCAAGTGCAGGACGAACAGACTTAAAAACTCCTTTGTCCCTCACGCCATCAGACTGTACACCTCCTCTCTGGGGGGGAGGAGGGGTAACAGGAGGACAGAGGATGGGAAGGAGCAGTAGCCTAGCCTAACAATAAGCAATACCGGACAATATGCAATATGATGTCTGTCCTTCGCATGCGAAGATGACCATGACTTCTATGAATCACTGGGGGGTGGGGTGAATGCAAAGATGGCTGATTCGGCCAATCTTCACCTTGAAAAGTCTGTTGCAGTGGGGACATGGGATGTGCGGGGCTGAGCCAAGGGCAGAGGTGGAACTATCAGTGTTTTTCCTTTTCTGCCGACGTAGCTCTTTCTCCCTCATGCACCTCTCCTCAAAGGCAGTCATGCCAGATATTATGAGGGAGCGCCAGACAGGACGGTCCTCAGTGGACTTTTCCCAAGATATATACGGAATGCCGCAAAGCTTGAGGGAAGCCTTCAAAGTGTCTTTGTAGCGTAGCTTCAGTCTACCAAGAAGGCGCTTGCCTGTGGACAGCTCACCATAGAGAAGTCTTTTGGGAGACGACAGTCATCCATGTGGTAGATATGACAGCCCATCGAAGCTGAGAGCATATAAGGATGGCATGGATGCTCTCCATCTTAGCCCACTGGAGCACTTTGGTGTCTGGGACTTTGTCACGCCACATCACTTGGAGTAGGGTCCTGAGACATTTCATATGAAAGGCATTGAGCTGCTTGGCATGACGACTGTATACGGTCCAAGTCTCGCAGGCATATAGCGTAGATGGCAGAACTACTGCTCTGTAGACTTTGAGCTTGGTGCCAAGACTCAGTCCTCTGTGCCCCCATACCTTGTCCTTAAGCCTGCCAAAGGCAGTGCTAGCTTTCACGATTCTGTAGGCTACTTCCTCATCAATATTAGCAGAGCATGAGAGAGTGCTGCCAAGGTATACAAACTTGTCTACTACTGTTAGACTCTGACCACTGATGGTGATGTGGGGCTCTATATATGGAGCTGCAGGGGCTGGTTGATGGAGGACCTCAGTCTTTTTGGTTGAAATTGTGAGTTCGAAGTCATCACAGGCTTTAGCCAACCGGTCCAAGCTACGCTGCATTTCTAACTCTGAACTAGCATTCAGTGCACAATTGTCAGCAAAGTGGAAGTCACGAGCTGTCTCTTCATGAACTTTTGTCCTTGCTTGTAGCCTCTGAGGGTTGAAGAGTTTTCCATCCGTACGATAACAAAAATTGACACCAATGTCACCATCGCGGTAGGCGTCTGACAGCATGGCTGAGAACACCATGCTGAATAGAGTGGGGGCCAGCACGCAGCCCTGCTTAACTCCATTGGTGACAGGAAACAACTGGGAGAACTCCCCATTGTCCTGTACTCTCATGTTCATGCCATCGAGAGCGAGAGCGAGGCTGCGCGAGAGCGGACCGAGAGGTTGTGCGAGAGCGAGGCTGCGCGAGAGCGGACCGAGAGGTTGCGTGAGAGTGAGGCTGCGCGAGAGCAGACCGAGAGGTTGCGCGAGAGCGAGGCTGCGCGAGAGCGGACCGAGAGGTTGCGCGGGAGCGAGGCTGCGCGAGAGTGGACCGAGAGGTTGCGCGAGAGCGAGGCTGCGTGAAAGCGGACCGAGAGGTTGCGTGAGAGCGAGGCTGCGTGAGAGCGAGGCTGCGTGAGAGCGGGCCAAGAGGTTGTGTGAGAGCGAGGCTGCGCGAGAGCAGACCGAGAGGTTGCGCGAGAGTGAGGCTGCACAAGAGCGGAGCGAGAGGTTGCGCGCGAGCGAGGCTGTGCGGGAGCGGGCCAAGAGGTAGCATGGGAACGGGCCGCGTAACAACAACCAACGCAATGCCCCCTGAAGAGAGCTCCTACGGTCGAGGAAATTGACGACATTAAAAAAATCCCTTGACTTTCTGGGTGAAGAAATCTCTGCTGTGCTGTCAGGATGCAGCAGAAGACCATCCTGGACTTCGTGGAAGAGGTCAAAGCTCTATGGCTGCAGAACACGGAGAAGGCAAAGAGGATCACCTTTCTTGAGAACCGAGTGGAGGAGCTGGAGCAATACACCCGGATAAGCAACATAATTGTGACTGGATTGCAGATTAAACCCCGGTCATATGCTGGAGCAGTGGCGAGAGGAGATGGAGAGGAGCAGAACGAGGAGGATGCTAACTCTGTGGAGCAACAGGTGTTAGCATTCCTACACTCCAAGGGGATTGAGGTAAAAAGTACTAACATCGAAGCATGTCACCCTCTCCCACGGAGAAGCAATGCAGACAAACCGGCTGTAATAATAAGATTTGCCAACAGAAAGTATAAGATGCAAATGTTAAAGCAAGGGAGGAAACTGAAAGACTCAGACGTTTTTTTAAATGAGCACTTAACAAAAAAAAATGCAGACATTGCAAGAAAGGCGAGACTCCTGAGGAAACAGGGGAAAATCCAAAACACTTGGACACAAAACTGCAAGATATTTATAAAGCTGAAGGGATCTCCAGAAGAGGCCAAGATCCTGGTCATCCGAGATATTGGGGAACTGGACAAATTCTGAGGGAGCCAATCAAAACAACTTACAATCATGACACAAGGACTGGACACTGGACACAAGAACTGGACACTTTCCTTTATACTGAGCATAAAACACAAGATATGGAAAATAGTATTGATCTGGAAAATAATCTTTTCAGCAACATCAATAAAAGCTGCCGGTATTACACTGAAAATCAATATAATGCAACAATCAGAGAAGGAAATAAGATATCAATTATTCATTTCAATACCAGAAGTATATATGCCAATTTCCATAAAATGAAGGAATATCTCAGTCAATTCAATACTCCATTCAATATAATAGCCATATCAGAAACTCGGATCAATGATGAGATGGGCGTAGATTTTGAGCTGAATGGGTATGAATTTAATTATATCAACAGAAAGAACAAAAGAGGAGGGGGAGTGGCAATATATGTTGATAATAGTTTGGAATATAAAATTAATAATAAAATGACGGTAGCTGTTGATGATTGGATGGAGTGTATTACAGTAGAAATATGTTGTGAAAAAATGAAAAATATAACGGTGAGCTGTATATACAGATCTCCTGGATCAAGCATAGAAGTTTTTATAGATTGGATGGAAAGTATGTTTATAAAATCAACACAGAAGGTCATGTACATCTGTGGTGATTTTAACATTGACCTCTTTAATCATAAGAAACATAAAATGACAGAAGAGTTCATTAACTCAATGTTCAGTATGGGACTGTATCCAACTATTACCAGACCAAGCAGGATCACTTCTCACAGCACCACTTTAATAGATAATATATTTACTAATATCCTGGAAAATAATACAGAGAGTGGACTACTATTAACAGACATCAGTGACCACCTACCTATTTTTAATGTATATTACTGTAATTATAGCAAGAAAAAGGATACTAAAAATTATAAATATATAAGAGTGAAAACTGAAGAAACCATGATTGCGCTAAAAAATGATTTAATGATACAGGACTGGAATGTAGTTTATAAAGAAAAAGATGTTGATAAAGCATATGAGGAATTTTTAATAATATTCAATGAACTATATAATAAAAATTGTCCTATAAAGAAATACAGTAATATGCATAAATATACAAACAGTCTGTGGGTCACCAAGGGGCTACAAAATGCCTGCAAAAAGAAAAATATATTATACAGACAATTCTTAAAGCATCGAACTATAGAGGCAGAGGAAAAATATAAAAAATATAAAAATAAATTAACTAATATTATGAGGATATGTAAGAAAGACTATTATAATAAATTAGTGGAGAAAAATAAAAACAATATTAAAGGTATATGGACTGTACTAAATGGTATTGTGAGAAATGGATCCAAAACTACAAATTACCCGGAGTACTACACTGAAAATGATAAGACCATAAATAATATGGAGGATGTGGTGAATGGTTTTAACCAATTCTTTGTAAATGTGGGACCAGATTTAGTGGCAAAAATAAAGGAACCTGCGACAACACAATGTGGGGAAATAGAAGATATGGGGGACAGAAATCCAAGTACAATTTTTCTAACTGCAACTGATGAGGAAGAAATTATCCAAATTGTAAGAAAATGTAAAAACAAAACCTCTGCAGACTGGAATGATATAGACATGTTAACAGTAAAGACAGTTATTGAGAGAATTGTGAAACCACTCACCCACATCTGCAATTTATCTTTTCAATCAGGTACATTTCCAGACAAAATGAAAATTTCAAAAGTGATGCCATTGTTTAAAACCGGAGATAGACACCATTTCACAAACTACAGGCCTGTTGCTTTACTCCCCCAATTCTCTAAAATACTCGAAAACTTTTTTTCAGATAGACTGGACAAATTCATTGAAAAACACAACCTCCTTACAGACAGTCAATATGGATTCAGAACGGACAGATCAACATCGATGGCACTAATGGAACTAATAGAGGAAATCACAAAATGTATAGACAATAAAAAAATAGCAATTGGAGTATTTGTGGACCTAAAAAAAAGCATTCGATACCATTGATAGTATATTATTAAGTAAACTAGAAAAGTGTGGTGTTAGGGGAGTTGGGTGGAGCTGGCTGTCGAGCTATCTAAGAAACAGGCAACAGTTTGTGCAGATAGGTGACCATAAATCTGATTTCATGAACATTGCATGCGGGGTACCACAGGGGTCAATATTAGGTCCGAAATTATTCATATTATATATCAATGACATATGTAGAATTTTGCAAGTATTGAAATTTGTTTTGTTTGCAGATGACACTAATATTTTTTGTTCCAGTGAGAATTTGAACAACAGCCTCATTCCATTGGTGGAGTCCAAACTCAAACCCAAGGCTTTTCCAAGATGGCAGCATGTCTATTGTCCTTGTGTTAGTGTTTGTTCATAATTATATATTTATTTGTTTTTAGTACCTTTGAGTGATTGAAGTTTTCATTTTATTTTGGTATTATTTTTAAATGCAGGTTTTGTTTGAAGAACAAAACTTTTTGTCTTTGCCTGGGATTGCATCAGCTTAACTATACTACTGCTGTGCTAAATGAGCTAAATTGACCAGGCAAGGCCCAGGATATCCAGGCCCTAGTTAGCTATATCTAGGCCCCAGTAGTCTGCCAGCTATAACTAGGCCTCAGCCAGCTACATCCAGACTCCAGCCTGTAACACCAGGCCCCAACAACCTGCCAGCTATATCCAGGCTCTAGACTGCATCATCAGGCCTCAACAATCTGCCAGCTACCTCCAGGCTTCAGTCTGCAACACCAGGCCCTAACAGCCTGCCAGTTATATCCAGGCTCTAGCCTATAACATTAGGCCCCAACAGCCTGTCAGTTACATCCAGGCTCCAGCCTGCAACACCAGGCCCTAACAGCCTGCCAGCTATTTCCAGGCTCCAGCCTATAACATCAGGCTTCAGCAGCCTATTAGCTATATCCAGGCTTTAGCCTGCAACACCAGGCCTCAGCAGCCTGCCAACTACATCCAGGCTCCAGCCTGTAACACCAGGCCCCAGCAGCTTGCCAGTAACATCCAGGCTCTAGTAGCCTGTTAGCTACACCTAGACTACCATCTACCAGGCTTGGTGAAATGGCGCTTCTTGTGGTTTTGCTTTGTGCATTCTCTATGTGGAGTCTACAAGTAAACAACCCGGCTTCTGTCGTGAGTACACTAGATAATGTTTGCATTTTACTGGATTTTACTTATGGATCTTGGACTCACTCAATGGAGACTATACAAAATGTGCAAGCTCCAAAGGAGTTGGCATTTGACTTAAATGTGTCTTGGCATGTTTTAGATGCTTTACCTCACTTTCAGAGCTTGCTGGTTTTAAATAACTGCTTTGTATCCAAACAGATATTTTATTTGGACTCATGTGACTTGCCTAATGACTCTTGTGTGGCAAAACAGAAATGGTTGATTCTTTTATTATTATTTATGTCTGGTAATGTGGAACCTAATCCTGGTCCTGAGCTGCACTGTATTTCAATGCCAGCTGATTTTAAACATCTGTCTGGCTTAAGTATCATTCATCTTAATGTGCGCAGCCTGTTATCAAAGATAGATATGGTTCGTATATGGGTTAATTCAACTGATGCTGACATTGTTGTCATTTCTGAAACTTGGCTATCGAAATTAGTCACTGATATTGATATTAACATTGACGGATACAATGTTTATCGTTGTGACAGACCAAAGAAAGGAGGAGGTGTTGCCATTTTTGTCAGATCTAGCTTGCGCACCAAGGTTGTTTTGTCTGAATCAATCTATAAGCACTTAGAATTCATGGCTTTAAATGTGGAAGTTGCCAACAATGTCAACATAACAGTTGTTGGCTGTTACAGGCCACCATCAGCCCCAAAGGAAGCATTGCATACTTTATCATATCTTTTATCCAGACTTAAATATAATGAACTTGTTTTAGCTGGTGATTTGAATTGGGATTGGCTAAAGCCAGTATCTGATGAATTCAAATCCTTTTGTGATTCTGTGAATCTGACCCAGCTGATTAATTCGCCTACTCGTCCAAATCTTAAATGCATGGAAAAGTCCACTTTAATTGATTTAATTCTTACAAATGTTCCTTATAAATTTTCAGCTGTCGGTGTATTTTGTAATGATCTAAGTGATCATTGTGTTGTTGCTGCCTTAAGGAACACTAAGGTTCCTAAACAAAAGTCACGAACCATTTGTAAGAGGAATATTAAATTTTTTAATGAGCAGGGATTTTATCATGATTTGTATCACTTTGATTGGAGTAGAATTGAGCTGATTCCTGATGTGGAGACAGCCTGGAACTTTTTTAAAGATGAGTTCACACATATTATTAACACTCATGCTCCTTATAGGAGATACAGAGTAAAAGGCCGTGATAACCCCTGGTTCTCCTCTGAAGTAGCAGACTCTGTTCATGAGCGTAACTCGGCCTGGGCAAAGGCTAGGGCAATGGGTTGTACCTCAGACTGGCTTGTTTTTAGACAACTTAGAAATAGATGTTCTTCTCTTATAAAGAAAGCCAAATCAGAATTTTACCTGTCTGTTACCACTGAGAGTTTAAATGACCCAAGGAGGTTTTGGAAAATGATAAAATCTCTCTCTGTGGAAAAAACTGCTCATGTTCTACCTACTTGTGTTATGAAAGACGCTATTGCTGTTCATGACAAGATGGAGATTTTGAATTGTTTTAATGAGCATTTTATATCTTCTGGCTCCTTGTTTGATACTGTTCATTCTAAATCTGAGAGTTTCTGTGCTGAAGTTACAGTGAATACTGGGGAAGTGTTCAACTTTGTACCTTTTTCTGTGCAGGAAGTTTGTAAAGCCTTGAAGGGTGTGGATCCTAGAAAAGCACCAGGGCCTGATCTTATTGAGCCATATTTCTTGAGATTGGCATCAGATTTTATTTCGAGGCCTTTAACTTATATTTTTAATCTTTCTATAGAAACCAAGGTTGTTCCTAAATTGTGGAAGTCTGCTTTTGTCCTGCCTTTATGGAAGGGAGGTGATCCAGCCTGTTTGAATAATTATAGGCCAATATCAAATCTTTCAGTTTTGGCCAAGATACTTGAAACTCTGGTTAGTAATCAGCTAAAGGAGTTTCTTTTCAACAATGATGTTCTTTCTACTTATCAGTCAGGTTTTAGGAAGAAGCATAGTACCATCACTGCTGGCTTGAAGGTAGTAAATGACATCTTGATTGCACTTGATAGGAAACAGCACTGTGCGTCACTTTTTGTTGATTTATCTAAAGCTTTCGACACCGTTGACCACAGTGTCTTAAAGATTAGACTTCTTAATTCAGGACTTTCAGAGCAAGCAGTAGCATGGTTCTCAGATTACCTAAATGACAGATCTCAATGTATTAAATATGATGATCTTTGTTCAAAATTTGTATCCATTTATAAAGGTGTTCCACAGGGTTCTGTCTTGGGTCCACTTTTATTTACTTTATATATAAATGACCTAGGACAAAATGTGCCAAATGCAAATTTTCATTTTTATGCTGACGACACGGTAATTTATTCTTGTGCCTCTACTGTTATTTTGGCCATTGAACACCTGCAAAATGCATTTAATGCTTTTCAGGATACTTTAATCCAGTTGAAGCTTGTTCTTAATGCTGAAAAGACAAAATGTATGATCTTCAGCAATTCAAAAACCAGACCACAAACTTCTGCTGTGGTTACTCTGGACGGAAGATGCATAGAAATGGTCAGCTCTTATAAATATTTGGGGGTTTTAATTGATGAGTCTTTCACTTTTAAGGCACATGTGCTCCAGCTAGTGAAAAAGCTGAAACTTAAACTGGGTTTTTATTTTCGCAATAAGTCATGTTTTTCTTTTGAGGTTAAGAAGAGACTTGTTGCTGCTACTTTTTTATCTGTTTTAGATTATGGAGATCTGTTGTACAGAAATACATCTGCTCAGTATCTCCATAAGATTGATTCAGTGTATCATGCTGCCTTGAGATTTATAACGAATGCAAAAGGCTTGACGCATCATTGTGACCTCTACTCTCGGGTGGGATGGCCTTCTTTGGCCACTCGCAGGCTCCATCATTGGTACGCCTTTATATACAAGGCCATTTTGGGTTTGCTTCCACCTTATTTGTGTGTTTTCATGGTGCCAAAGACTATGGGAGAATATTCCTTGCGTTCCCTTGATCATTATCTGCTTTTAGTCCCAAATGTCCGTACTGAGTTTGGGAAAAAGGCCTTTGCTTATTCAGCTCCTATGGCATGGAACAACCTGCAAAATGTGTTTAAATTAGATTGTCTAGTTACTTTAAACAAATTTAAAGCTAAACTGAAGGATCTAGAGATGACTTCTTTAAGATGTCGGTGTTTTTAATGTATAATTTTGATTTTAATGTTGTAATATTGTCTCTATGTATTTAATGATGTTCTTTTATATTGTATGTCTGTAACAGTTTTCAATGTTGCCTATCTTGGCCAGGTCTCCCTTGAAAAAGAGATTTTTAATCTCAATGGGACTTCCTGGTTAAATAAAGGTTAAATAAATAAATAAATTTGCAGCAGACTTTAGAGACAATCACAGCTGAAATAAATAAACTAAAACTATGGTTTGACAAAAATAAATTATCATTAAATCTAAGCAAAACAAAGATCATGTTGTTTGGGAGACACAAAATAGATTGTAATGTAGAATTGATAATAGACAATACTAAGATAGAAATGGTACAGGAAATTAAATTTCTTGGTGTGATTTTGGATCCTAAAGTCTGCTGGAAACCTCATGTAGGATACATACGAGCAAAACTGGCAAAGTGCTCGGCAATACTGTGGAAAACAAAACATATTCTTGATTGTAAATCTTTGCATAGTCTATATTACTCATTATTTTTGCCATATCTGACTTATTGTGTCAAAGTCTGGGGAAACACCTACAAAACCACTCTGCAGCCGATATGTACAATACAGAAAAGAGCAATAAGGACAATAAATAAAACAGGATACAGAGATCACACAAACTCACTATTCATAAACTCACACATGTTGAAATTTATGGATCTGGTCAAATTCAGAACAGCACAAATAATGTACAAAGTGAGAAATAATCTATTGCCAAAAAAATATACAAGGAATGTTTGTTAGGACTGGGACTGTTTTGGCCTCTAGAGGCCGCTGTTATGTTTATCTTGTCATGTTTGTTTTGGCCTCTAGAGGCCGCCACTGTGTTTTGTGTTTGTCTTGATTGCCTGTTTCCTGCCCCACCCTGTTCCTTAATTGTTTTGTGTAAAAATACCCCTCTGTTTGTTCCCTTGTCATGGAGTCTTTATGCTATGCTGTCTTGTGCTAGTTTTCTGTCTCATGTATCTTGCCTGTGCCCTTGTGTTTTTGATATTTTTTGCTTTCTTTGGACTTTTTTGATCTTCTGAGCGTTCAGCATTTTGCCTTTCCTTTTGTTTGTGGACATTTAACCTTTGGATATTTTTATTTTTGGTTTATCTTCTGAGCTTTTGGATTTTTTTGTTTTTTCCATTGGATTGTATATAGTGTAAATAAACTGTTTTTTGATACTCTACTTTCGCCTCACGCCTCTGCACTTGAGTCATCCCCCTGGTGGCCTAGTGGGGGTTTGCTGGATTATCACACCAGCAACCTGGGTTCGAATCCCAGCAAAACCCTAACAGAAAGACTCCGTCATGACCGACTCAGCAGAGGTGTCTTCAACGGTCTACCTGGCTAACCTTCAGGGAATTATGGCTTCTTTAACACACTTCGGAGCTACCATGGACACTCATGGATGAACACTTACGAGCCAATGTGAGGCCCTTGCTGGGCCAATTTACTGCCCCAGCAAATTGGGAAAACCCTGGCACAGCTGACTCCTCTGCCCGCATATCCTGATCCGGCTCCCGCTCCACGCTGTCTCCTTCACCTCGCGAACCCAGCCTTCCTGCACCACAGAGGTATGATGGCAAGCATGGTGAGTGCCTGGAATTCCTCACCCAGTGCCAACTCACCTTTGAGCTTCAGCCTACCACCTACACTACGGATCACTGCAAGATCGCCTTTGTGATAACCTTGTTAGCTGGTAAGGCACGAGCTTGGGCAATGGCCATTTGGCAGAGAGAGTGACCCGAGTGCTCTGATCTCAAGTTGTTTATGGAGGAGATGCTTCGTGTCTTCGATCAGGCAGACACCAGTAAAGACGCAGTGAGGAAGCTCATGTCCATCCGGCAAGAAGGAAGCGTCGCGGACTACGCCATCGCATTCCGGATGCTCGCAGCTGTCAGCGGATGGAATAAAGCAGCCCTGGTTTCAGCCTTTCACCATGGTTTGTCTGACCCTATCAAAGACGGCCTGGCCTCTATCGGATGCCCAAGTGACCTCGAAACTCTGATCTCACATTCTATTCGTCTTGACAACAGGATTAGAGAGCGCTGCTGAGTCCTGAGCTTCCCTGGCCTCACTGCCTTGACCTGGAGCCCGTCTACCTCCTCCAGTGACTGTCCAGAGCCCATGCAAGTTGGCCGTACTCATCTCTCCGCAGCTAAGAGGGAGTGCAGAAGGAGGGACAAGTGCTGCATCTACTGTGGCAAGCCTGGCCATTTCCGAGCATCATGTCCCAAGCTCTCGGGAAAAGGACCACCCCGTCCAGCTGAGGGAGGGTTGTGACGGGGCCTACCTTCTCTCCTGAACTCCCTGGCCAAGGAGTCTACATCCCGGTCTCCATCTCCTGGGGTGAGTCCGTCCACTCTTGTCAGGCCTTGTTAGACTCCGGGGCGGCTGGAAACTTTATGGATGTTCACTTCGCCCAAAGTATCAATGTCCCGACTGCACCTCTTGAAGTCCCACTGTCTGTGTCTGCCCTGGATGGCCAAGCCTTAGGTGACGGAAGAGTCACCCAAGTAACTTCTCCAGTCTTCCTCCAGTCTCAAGGTCACAAAGAAGAAATATCCCTGCACCTGATTCCTTCACCAGAGTTCCCAGTCATTCTAGGCCTTCCTTGGCTTACCCACCACAACCCTCACATAGACTGGGTAATAAGCCAGGTTGTGGAATGGGGCCCTGCATGCCATGCCTCTTGTCTGCTCTCTAGCTCTCCTGTGTCTCCTGCCAAGCCTCCTGATCTCACCGAGTTATCTCAAGTTCCCACAGAGTACTGGGATCTCAAGGAAGTTTTCAGCAAGAGCAGGGCCACCATTCTTCCTTCATACCGTGCCTACGACTGTGCCATCGACTTGCTCCCTGGGACTACCGCTCCTCGTGGCAGACTGTTTTCCCTCTCTCAGCCAGAACGCAAGGCCATGGAGGAGTATATCAAGGATGACTTGGCTTCTGGGTTCATTCGACCATCCACCTCACCCGCTGGTGCCGGCTTCTTCTTTGTTGGCAAGAAGGATGGGGGGCTCTGGCCATGTATTGATTACAGGGGTCTGAACAAGATCACTGTACGCAACCGCTATCCCCTGCCGCTGATGTCCACAGCATTCGATCTGCTCCAAGGTGCCAATGTCTTCACCAAATTGGACTTACAGAACGCATACCACCTCATCCGTATCAGACAGGGAGATGAGTGGAAGACTGCCTTTAACACCCCGTCTGGGCACTATGAGTACCAGGTGATGCCCTTCGGACTCACCAATGCACCAGCTGTTTTTCAGGCCCTAATCAACGACGTCTTGAGGGACATGATTACCCAGTACGTTTTTGTCTACCTCGATGACATCCTAATCTTTTCCAAGACCGTGCAGGAGCACCGCCACCATGTCTGCCAGGTTCTCCAGAGGCTGCTACAGAACAACCTGTTCGCTAAGGCCCAGAAATGCGAATTTCATGTTCCCGAGGTCTCCTTTCTGGGTTTTATTGTATGGATGGGCCAACTCCAGATGGATCCAGCCAAGACCCTGGCCGTCTGGGACTGGCCCACCCCCAAGTCCTTCAAAGAGGTTCAGCGGTTCTTAGGATTTGTTAACTTCTACCGCAAGTTTATCAGGAACTTCAGTTCTGTAGCAGCGCCCATATCGGACCTCACCAAAGGGACAGGTGGATCGTATGTCTGGTCTCCTCAGGCGGAAAAGGTGTTCAAAGACCTCAGCACCGCTTCTGCACAGCACCCATTCTGGTCCTCCCAGACCCTTCGCAACCCTTCATCGTCGAGGTGGACGCCTCGGACAGTGGTGTCGGCATGGTCCTCTCTCAATGCTCGGAAGGAAGGTTGCACCCCGCACATACTTCTCCCACCGCCTGAGTTCTGCGGAGTCCCAGTATGACGTGGGGGATCGAGAACTGCTAGCAGTTAAACTGGCCCTTGAGGAGTGGAGGCACTGGCTGGAGGGAGCGCAACATCCATTTTTGGTCTGGACGGACCACAAGAACCTGGAGTACCTCCAGCAAGCAAAGAGACTCAATCCACGACAGGCTAGTTGGGCCTTGTTTTTCAGCCAGTTCGACTTTACCCTATCATACTGCCCCGGCTCCAAAAACACCAAACCTGACGTGCTGTCCAGGCTGTTTGCTCCCACCAACAGGGAGAGCGAAGTTGGGCCTATTATCCCTGTGTCCAAGATTGTGGCCCCTGTCCGCTGGGGTATTCAGGAGACTGTCCGACTAGCCCAACGCCAGGACCCCGGTCCTGGGACGGGGCCACCAGGCCTCTTGTATGTCCCATATCAAGCCTGGGCCAAGGTTCTCCAGTGGGGTCACTCGTCCCCTCTCACTGCCCACCCAGCAGCTCGAAGGACCCTGGACTTCCTGAGAAGATGCTTCTGGTGGCCAAGCATGGAGAAGGAAGTGAGGTCATTCATCCTTTCCTGTGAGGTGTGCACCAAAAGCAAGAACCCACGACAGCATCCCCAGGGCCTCCTGCATCCTCTGACCATTCCCCGGCATCCCTGGTCCCACATGGCACTCGACTTCATCACGGGTCTCCCGGAGTCACAAGGTAACACTGTCATTTTGGTCATAGTGGACAGATTCTCCAAGGCCTGCTGCTTTATACCACTGTGCAAGCTCCCTTCTGCCCTTGAAACTGCTAAACTAATGTTTAATCATGTCTTCCGAGTCTTTGGTCTCCCTCAGGATATCGTCTCAGACTGGGGGCCCCAGTTCTCCTCCTGAGTGTGGCATGGGTTTTGCAAGCTCATTGGAGCCACTGCCAGCCTCTCCTCTGGGTTCCACCCGCAGTCCAATGGCCAGACGGAGAGGCTCAACCAGGACCTGGAAACCACCCTGCGAGGCCTGGCTATGGATAACCTGACTTCATGGCGCACCTGGCTGCCATGGGCAGAGTACGCCCACAACACCCTGCAGTCATCGGCTACCAAGCTGTCGCCGTTCCAGTGCCAATTCGGGTTCCAGCCACCTCTGTTCCCGGACCAGGAGGAGGACGCGGGGGTGCCCTCGGTCAACCAATATGTGAGACGGTGTCGCAAGACCTGGAGCAAGGTCAGGAGGACCCTCATCCAGACCTCCAGAACCAGCCAGACTCAGGCCAACCACCATAGAAGACCTGCCCACGCTTTCCGCCCTGGGCAGCAGGTTTGGCTGTCCACCAAGGACCTTCCGCTGCGGGTGGAGAACCGCAAGCTTGCTCCTCACTACATGGGCCACTTCAAGGTGGTGCGCAGGGTGAACCCTGTCGCCTACCAGCTCCAGTTGCCCCGGACTCTGAGGATCAACCCCACATTCCATGTTTCCCTGTTGCAGCCCGTACTGACGTCCACGTATGCCCCTGCCCCTAGGAATCCCCCACCCCCCTGCATCTTCCAGGGTCAGACTGTGTTCACTGTGCATCGCCTGCTTGACTCCTGCCGGGTCTGTGGCGGGCTTCAATATCTGGTAGACTGGGAGGGCTATGGCCCTGAGGAACACTGTTGGGTCCCCGCCCAGGACATTTTAGATAAAAGACTTTGTCGGGACTTCCATTCGGCCCATCCGGATTGCCCTGGGAATGTCAGGAGACGCTCCTGGGGGGGGTCCTGTTCGGACTGGGACTGTTTTGGCCTCTAGAGGCCACTGTTATGTTTATCTTGTCAAGTTTGTTTTGGCCTCTAGAGGCCACCACTGTGTTTTGTGTTTGTCTTGATTGCATGTTTCCTGCCCCGCCCTGTTCCTTAATTGTTTTGTGTATAAATACCCCTCTGTTTGTTCCCTTGTCACGGAGTCTTTATGCTATGCTGTCTTGTGCTAGTTTCCTCTGTCTCACATATCTTGCCTGTGCCCTTGTGTTTTTTGATATTTTTTGCTTTCTTTGGACTTTGTACCTTTTTGATCTTCTGAGCGTTCACCATTTTGCCTTTCCTTTTGTTTTTGGACATTTAACGTTTGGATATTTTTATTTTGGTTTATCTTCTGAGCTTTTGGATTTTCTTTTTGTTTTTCCCATTGGATTGTATATAGTGTATATAAACTGTTTTTTGATACTCTACTTTCGCCTCATGCCTCTACACTTGAGTCATCCCCCTGGTGGCCTAGTGGGGGTTTGCTGGATTATCACACCAGCGACCCGGGTTCGAATCCCAGCAAAATCCTAACAGACAGAGGATGCAATGATTACGGCTCACACACTTGGATCAGAAAAACACCTATGTGAGAATGCTGTTTGTGGATTTTAGCTCCACCTTTAATACAGTTATTCCCCACAGGCTAGTTCAAAAACTGAGTGACCTGGGCTTAGGCTGTTCACTATACACTTGGATCTTGGATTTCCTAAGTAACAGACCACTGAATGTCAAGATTGGACTTTACACATTGTCCACTCTCATCTTGAACACAGGCACACCACAGGGGTGTGTCCTCAGCCCCCTCCTCTACTCCCTCTTCACCCATGACTGTTCCCCCATCCACACGAGTAACACCACTGTCAAATTTGCTGATGATACCACAATAGTGGGTATGACAACTAACAATCACGAGACAGCCTACAGGGAGGAGTTTCAGCACTTGACAAAATGGCATTCAGACAATAACCTGGACTTAAACATTTCAAAAACTAAGGAAATTATAGTGGACTTTAGGAGATTGAGGCACACCGAACACTCTGCCCTCTGCATACATGGTGGAGAGGGTGGAGACCTTCAAGTTTCTTGGTGTCCACATCTCTGCTGATCTCACCTGGACCACTATCATCTCCCACCAGGTGGGGAAAGCCCAACAGAGGCTTTACTTCCTTACGAAATTAAAGCAAGCTCACCTCCCTCGCCACCTGCTGATCAACTTTTATCGATCTGTAATAGAGAGCCTCCTGACCTACTGTTGTATGGTGTGGTTTTCCAGTTGTACTGTGGAGAACAGGAAGGACCTGCAGTGGGTGGTGAGGGTGGCAGAGTGCATAATTGATACACCACTACCTCCCCTCAAAGACATTTACACTGACTGACTACATAAGAAGGCCAGCTGTATTTTAAAGGACCATACCCACTCTGGACATCACCTGTTCTCCCTACTGCCCTCTGGAAGGAGATACAGCCTCATCAAAGCTGCATCAAACAGACTAAAAAACAGTTTCTACTCTCAAGCTGTCGGTTGGCAAACCCCACCTCCCCTGCCCCAACTCCACCAGTGAGGGGCGACAAACACCCTCCCCCAAAGAAAATGCCTATTTATTGCTTTTATGTCTATTTATTGTGTTTCTTTTTGTGTTATTTGTTCGTGTGTCTATTTCACATTTTGCACTGCCAGTATCAAGAGCTGCTAAACTGTGTTTCATTGTTTCTAAAACAATGACAATAAAGTTCTATCTTATCTAATCTTATCTCATCTTCTTATCTTATTTCAAACATCTCATCTCATTATCTCTAGCCGCTTTATCCTTCTACAGGGTTGCAGGCAAGCTGGAGCCTATCCCAGCTGACTACGGGTGAAAGGCGGGGTACACCCTGGACAAGTCGCCAGGTCATCACAGGGCTGACACATAGACACAGACAACCATTCACACTCACATTCACACCTATGGTCAATTTAGAGTCACCAATTAACCTAACCTGCATGTCTTTGGACTGTGGGGGAAACCGGAGCACCCAGAGGAAACCCACGTGGACACGGGGAGAACATGCAAACTCCACACAGAAAGGCCCTTGCCGGCCACGGGGCTCGAACCCGGACCTTCTTATTGTGAGGCGACAGCGCTAACCACTACACCACCGTGCCACCCCATTTCAAACATCAGAATGAAGAAAAAGTCTGAGCTCCATGATTTTAATTGTGGCATGGTTTGAATTTTTCATAAACTGTTGATCTGCTGGGATTTTCACACCCAGCAGACTCTAGAGTTGACACATAATAATGAAATATAAACAAACAAGCAAACAAAAAAATCCTGTGAGTAGAGGGTCTGCAGACTTGTTGGTGAGATATCAGAGGTGAATGACCAGACTGGTCAGAGCTGACAAGAAGTATATAACGCATACAATCACTCTTTACAACTGTGGTGAACAGAAAAGCATCTGAATGCACAACACATTGAACCTTGTGGTGGATAAGCTGCAACAGCAGAAGACCACATCAGGTTCCAGTCCTGTCAGCCAAGAACAGGACTCTGAGGCTATCATGGGCACACGTGATGACATCCTCAACTATGAGCATCAGTTGTCGTGATAAAACAAAACAGCCAGTGCACTTTTAGAACCAGTCTTTTATCATTTTATTTGCCTTTACATCATAGGACCCACTCATAATGGTGGTCACACTCTCAATCTAAGACTAACATTTGGATTAAGACTAATCCAATACTAACATTCATTATTAAGATGGTGCTGCGGACGGTTGCCTTGGTACTACGCTCTCTCATACTTTCTATGTTTTTGTGTATTTGTTGTGTTTTTTGTGCTCATTCGCTGGTCACATACTCCAGAGAAGAACTTATAAACATTGGAATAACCACCAGCAAAGTTTTTTCATCGGCTTTCATTGATCTGGAAAGTTTTCCAGAGCTACTTGTTGGAGGAGCAGCAGCTCTCTATGGATTACACTGAGAAGAATAAGAATAAGAAACCTTTATTTGTCACATGCACACTTCAAGCACACTGAAATTCATCTTCTGCATTTAACCCATCTGAAGCAGTGAACACATGCACCCAGAGCAGTGGGCAGCCATACCAGAGTGCCCGGGGAGCAGTCAGGGGTCAGGTACTTTGCTCAAGGGCACCTCAGCCCAAGGCCACCCCACGTCAACCTAACTGCATGTCTTTGGACTGTGGGGGAAACTGGAGCACCCAGAGGAAACCCACACAGACATGGGGAGAACATGCAAACTCCACACAGAAAGGCCCTCATTGGCCGCTGGGTTTGAACTCGGAACTTTCTTGCTAACCGTGCTAACTACGACACCACCGAGGATGACAGAAACACTGGGGGAAGCGAGCCGGTGCACTCGTCAGGCTGAGGCAGCGGGGGTTTTGCAATGCGCTCCCATCTATTCATCTGGCTAACGTCCGCTCTCTGGCCAATAAAATGGACGAACTGCTGCTCCTCAACTCAATTAACATGGATTTTAACAGATCTGCTGCCTTGTGCTTCACCGAAACCTGGCTCGGTGAGCACATCCCGGACTCTTCTCTCCACCTGCCTGGATTTCACCTGCACCGAGCGGATCACGAAACAGAGCTCATGGGGAAAACAAGGGGAGGTGGAATCTGCTTTTACATTAATGAAGGTTGGTGTACTGATGTCACACTTCTAAACAAATCGTGGAGTTCTCATCTGGAGTCATTATTCATAAACTGCAAACCGCTTTATGCTCTGCAAGAGTTTTCCTCATTTATTCTGGTTGGAGTTCACATCCCCCCTCAGGCGTGTATTAATGAGGCATTACAACACCTGGCTGACCAGATAAACAATGTGGAGAAAAAACACCCGGACTCTTTGCTCATTGTTTTGGGGGACTTTAACAGAGCAAACCTCAGCCATGAACTGCCAAAATATAAACAGCACATTAAGTATCCCACCAGGGACTCTAACACTCTGGACCATTGTTACACTGTTTTAAAGGACTCATACCACTCTGTCCCCCATGCAGCCTTGGGACTATCTGATCACTGTATGGTTCATCTTATCCCATCCTACAGGCAGAAGCTGAAATCTGCTAAGCCTGTAGTTAAGACAGTGAGGAGATGGTCCGATGAGGCCAAAGTGGAACTACAAGCCTGCTTTGACAGCACTGATTGGAGTGTTTTTGAGGCTGCAGCCTCAGACCTGCATGAACTGACTGATACTGTGACATCTTACATCAGTTTTTGTGAGGATATTTGTGTGCCTACCAAAACCTTCCACATACAGTGCCTTGCAAAAGTATTCATACCCCTTGAACTTTTTCACATTTCTCCACCTTACAACCACGAACTTAAAAGTTTTTTATTGAGATTTTATGTGATAGACCAACACAGAGTAGCACATAATTGTGAAGTGAAACGAAAATGATAAATGGTCTTCAAAATTTTAAACAAATAAAAATCTGAAAAATGTGGTGTGCATTAGTATTCAGCCCCCTGTCCTCTGATACCTCTAAATACAATCCAGTGCAATCAATTGCCTTCAGAAGTCATCTAATTAGTTAATAGAGTCCTACTGTGTGTAATTTACTCTCAGCATAAATACACTTTTTCTGGGAAGGCCTCAGTGGTTTGTTAGAGAACACTGAAGAACAAACAGCATCAAGAAGACCAAAGAACTCACCAGACAGGTTAGGGATAAAGTTCTGGAGAAGTTTAAAGCAGGGTTAGGTTATAAAAAAAAAATCCCAAGCTCTGAACATCTCAAGAAGCACTGTTCAATCCATCATTCAAAAATGGAGAAAGTATGGCAGAACTGCAAACCTACCAAGACATGGCCATCCACCTAAACTGATAGAGCGAGCAAGGAGAGCACTGGTCAGAGAAGCAGCCAAGAGGCCCATGATCACTCTGGAGGAGCTGCAGAAATCCACAGCTCAGGTGGGAGAATCTGTGCACAGGATAACTATAAGTCGTACACTCCACAAATCTGGCCTTTTTGGAAGAGTGGCAAGAAGAAAGCCGTTGTTGAAAGGCAGGCATAAGAAGCCATGTAGGGGACACAGCAAACATGTGGAAGAAGGTGCTTTGGTGAGATGAGACCAAAGTCGAACTTTTTAGCCTAAATGCAAAGCGCTTTGTGTGGCGGAAAACTAACACTGCTCATCACCCTGCACACACCATCCCCACTGTGAAATATGGTGGTGGCAGCATCATGCTATGGGGATGCTTTTCTTCAGCAGGGACAGGGAAGCTGGTCAGAGTTGATGGGAAGATGGATGGAGGTAAATACAGGGCAATCCTGGAAGAAAACCTGTTGGAGGCTGCAAAAGACTTGAGACTGGGAAGGAGATTCACCTTCCAGCAAGACAATGACCCTAAACATACAGCCAGAGCTACAATGGAATAGTTTAGATCAAAGAATATTCATGTGTTAGAATGGCCCAGTCAAAGTCCAGACCTAAATCCCATTGAGCATCTGTGGCAAGACTTGAAAATTGCTGTTCACAGAAGCTCTCCATCCAATCTGGCTGAGCTTGAGCTATTTTGCAAAGAAGAATGGGCAAAAATATCAGTGTCTAGATGTGCAAAGCTGGTAGAGACATACCACAAAAGACTTGCAGCTGTAATTGCAGCAAAAGGTGGCTCTACAAAGTATTGACGCAGGGGGGCTGAGTACTAATGCACATCACATTTTTTGGATTTTTATTTGTTTAAAATTTTGAAGACCATTTATCATTTTTGTTTCACTTCACAATTACTGTATGTGCTACTCTGTGTTGGACTATCACATAAAATCTCAATAAAAACTTTTAAGTTCGTGGTTGTAAGGTGGAAAAATGTGAAAAAGTTCAAGGGGTATGAATACTTTTGCAAGGCACTGTATACAACAACAATAAACCCTGGTTCACTGCAAAACTCAGGCAACTTCGTCAGAACAAAGAGGCCTACAAAAGTGGAGACAGAGTTCTGTATAATCAGACCAGAAACACACTGACAATGGAGGTGAAAGCAGCTAAGAGGAGCTATGCTGATTAGATTAAAAACAGCCTTTCAGCAAACGATCCGAAGTCAGTGTGGAGAAGCATGCAGAACATTACTAACTATAGGAGACCATCCACCAAAACTGCAGTGAACCATCAACTGGCTGATGAGCTGAATGTGTTTTACTGCAGATTCAACACAGTCACACCTCTCCCCCCTTCAGTCATTAAAGACCCATTTACACCCTCTGCCATTCTGCCACCCCCTGCCTCTGACCCCCCACCAGCACTCAAGATCTGTGAAGAGGATGTCTGTCAGCTTTTCCGCAGACAGAAGATCAAGAAGGCACCTGGCCCAGATGGTGTGTCACCCTCTTCTCTGAAGATCTGTGCTGACCAGCTGGCTCCCATCTTCACCCAGATCTTTAATTGATCCCTGGAGCTGTGTGAAGTCCCCTCATGCTTCAAACGCTCCACAATAATCCCGATTCCTAAGAAAACCAATATCACAGGACTGAATGACTACAGGTCTGTTGCCCTCACATCTGAAGTCATGAAGTCCTTTGAGAGACTGGTGTTGTCATACCTGAAAGACATCACAGACCCCCTGCTGTACTCCCTGCAGTTTGCCTACTGGGCAAACAGGTCAGTGGATGATGCAATAAATATGGGTCTACAATACATCCTGCAACACCTTGACACTGCAAGGACATATACCAGGATCCTGTTCGTGGACTTCAGTTTGGCATTCAACACCATTGTTCCAGACATCCTCCACACTAAGCTCACCCAGCTCACTGTGCCCTCCTCCACCTGTCAGTGGATTACAAACTTCCTGACTGACAGGAAGCAGCAGGTGAGGATGGGGAACATCATATCCAGCACTTGGACTATCAGCACTGGCGCCCCCCAAGGCTGTGTGCTCTCCCCACTGCTCTTCTCCCTTTATACCAATGACTGCACCTCAAGAGACCTGTCTGTTAAACTCCTGAAATTTGCGGACGATTCAATGGTCATCAGCCTCATCCGAGATGGTGACGAGTCTGCATACAGACGGGAGGTTGAATGGCTGGTCTGGTGGTGTGGTCAGAACAATCTGGAACTGAACACACTCAAAACTGTGGAGATGACAGTGGACTTTAGGAGGAGCCCCCCCAATCTGCTGCCCATCACCATCACCAACAACACTGTGACTGCTGTTGAAAGCTTCAGGTTTCTGGGTTCCACAATATCTCAGGACTTGAAGTGGGAAACCAACACAGTCACTATTATCAAAAAGGCTCAGCAGAGGTTGTACTTTCTGCGCCAGCTCAGGAAGCTCAACCTGCCTAAGGAGCTGCTCACACAATTTTACTCTGCCATCATTCAGTCTGTTCTTTGCTCTTCCATCACTGTTTGGTTTGGTTTTTAAGAACCTTATCCCATCTGTGAAACATGGTGGTGGTAGTATCATGGTTTGAGCTTGTTTTGCTGCATCTGGGGCAGGATGGCTTGCCATCATTGGTGGAACAATGAATTCTGAATTACACCAGCAAATTCTAAAGGAAAATGTCAGGACATCTGTCCTTGAACTGAATCTCAAGAGAAGGTGGGTCATGCAGCAAGACAATGACCTTAAGCACACAAGTCGCTCTACCAACAAATGGTTAAAGAAGAATAAAGTTAATGTTTTGGAATGGCCAAGTCAAAGTCCTGACTGTAATCCAATCGAAATGTTGTGGAAGGACCTGAAGCAAGCAGTTCATGTGAGGAAACCCACCAACATCCCAGAGTTGAAGCTGTTCTGTATGGAGGAATGGGCTAAAATTCCTCCAAGTTGGTGTGCAGGACTGATCAACAGCTACTGGAAACATTTAGTTGCAATTATTGCTGCACAAGGGGGTGACACCAGATACTGAAAACAAAGGTTCACATACTTTTGCCACTCACGGATATATAATATTGTATCATTTTCCTCAATAAATAAATGACCAAGTATAATACTTTTGTCTCTGTTAGGGGTTTGCTGGGATTCAAATCCGGGTCGCTGGTGTGATAATCCAGCAAACCCCCACGAGGCCACCAGGGGGATGACTCAAGTGCAGAGGCGAGAGGCAAAAGTAGAAAGTAGCAAAAAACAGTTTATTTATACTACATACACTATATACAATCCAAGCAAAAAACAAAAAGTATAATCCAATGGAAAAAACAAAAAGAAAATCCAAAAGCTCAGAAGATGTACAAAAAACAAAAATATCCAAAGGGTCAAAGTCCAAAATCCAACTAAGAAAAGAAGAGGCAAAACCTCAAACGCTCAGAACATCAAAAGGTCAAAACAAAATCCACAAAGTCCAAAAGAAAGAAGCAAAAACCAAGAATACAAAGACACAGGCAAGGTACATGGGACAGAGGGAACTAGCACTAACAGCATAGCATAGGAAAAAGACTCCATGACCAGGGAACAAACAGAGGGGTATATATACACAAAATAAATTGGAAACAGGTGACACTAATGAAGACGAACAGGCAATCAACACAAACACAAAACACAGGAACAGTGGCGGCCTCTAGAGGCCAAAACAAACATGACAAGATAGACATAACAGCGGCCTCTAGAGGCCAAAACAGTCCCAGTCCTAACAGGATCCCCCCCTCTAGGAGCGTCTCCTGACGTTCCCAGGGCGATCCGGATGGGCCGAATGGAAGGCCCTACAAAGTCCTTTATCTAAAATGTCCTGGGTGGGGACCCAACAGCGTTCCTCAGGGCCATAGCCCTCCCAGTCTACTAGATATTGAAGCCCGCCGCAGACCCAGCGGGAGTCAAGCAGCCAATGCACGGTGAACACAGTCTGACCCTGGAAGATGTGGGGGTGGGGGGTTCCTAGGGGCAGGGGCATACGTGGACGTCAGTACGGGCCGCAACAGGGAAACATGGAATGTGGGGTTGATCCTCAGAGTCCGGGGCAACTGGAGCCGGTAGGCAATAGGGTTCACCCTGCGCACCACCTTGAAGTGGCCCATGTAGCGAGGAGCAAGCTTGCAGTTCTCCACCCACAGTGGAAGGTCCTTAGTGGACAGCCAAACCCGCTGCCCAGGACGGAAAGTATGGGCAGGTCTTCTATGGTGGTTGGCCTGAGTCTGGTTGGTTCTGGAGGTCTGGATGAGGGTCTTCCTGACCTTGCTCCAGGTCTTGTGACATCGTCTCACATATTGGTTGACCGAGGGCACCCCCGCGTCCTCCTCCTGGTCCAGGAACAGAGGTGGCTGGAACCCGAATTGGCACTGGAATGGCGACAGCTTGGTGGCTGATGACTGCAGGGTGTTGTGGGCGTACTCTGCCCATGGCAGCCAGGTGCTCCACGATGTCGGGTTATCCATAGCCAGGCCTCGCAGGGTGGTTTCCAGGTCCTGGTTGAGCCTCTCCGTCTGGCCATTGAACTGTGGGTGAAACCCAGAGGAGAGGCTGGCAGTGGCTCCAATGACCTTGCAGAACCCGTGCCACACTCGGGAGGAGAACTGGGGCCCTCAGTCTGAGACGATGTCCTGCGGGAGACCAAAGACTCGGAAGACATGAGTGAATAATAGTTTAGCAGTTTCAAGAGCAGAAGGGAGCTTGCACAGTGGTAAAAAGCGGCAGGCCGTGGAGAATCTGTCAACTATGACCAATATGACAGTGTTACCTTGTGACTCAGGGAGACCCATGATGAAGTCGACTGCCACGTGGGACCAGGGATGCCGGGGAATGGTCAGAGGATGCAGGAGACCCTGGGGACGCTGTCGCAGGTTCTTGGTTCTGGTGCAGACCTCACAGGAAAGGACAAATGACCTTACTTCCTTCTCCATGTTAGGCCACCAGAAGCATCTTTTCAGGAAGTCCAGGGTCCTCCGAGCTCCCGGGTGGGCGGTGAGAGGGGAAAAGTGACCCCACTGGAGAACCTTGGCCCGGGCTTGATGTGGGACGTACAAGAGGCCCGGTGGCCCCATCCCAGGACCAGGGTCCTGGCGTTGGGCTCATCGGACAGCTTCCTCAATACCCCAGTGGACAGGGTCCACAATCCGGGACACAGGAATAATAAGCCCGACTTCACTCTCCCTGTTAGTGGCAGAGAACAGCCTGGACAGTGCATCAGGTTTGGTGTTCTTGGAGCCGGGGCAGTACGAGAGGGTGAAGTCAAACCGACTGAAAAACAGGGCCCACCTGGCCTGTTGTGGGTTCAGTCTCTTGGCTTGCTGGAGGTACTCCAGGTTCTTGTGGTCCGTCCAAACCAGGAATGGATGTTGCGCTCCCTCCAGCCAGTGCCTCCACTCCTCAAGGGCCAGTTTGACCGCTAGCAGTTCTCGATCCCCCACATTGTACCGGGACTCCGCAGGACTCAGGCGGTGGGAGAAGTAAGCGCAGGGGTGCAGCTTTCCTTCCGAACATTGAGAGAGCACCGCGCCGACACCACTGTCCGAGGCGTCCACCTCCACGATGAATGGTTGGGAGGTGTCCGGGAGGACCAGAATGGGTGCCGTGCAAAAGCGGTGCTTGATGTCTTTGAACACCTTTTCCGCCTGAGGAGACCAGACATACGATCCACCTGTCCCTTTGGTGAGGTCCGACATGGGTGCTGCTACAGAACTAAAGTTTCTGATAAACTTCCGGTAGAAGTTAACAAATCCTAAGAACCGCTGAACCTCTTTGACAGACTTGGGAGTGGGCCAGTCCCGGACGGCCAGGGTCTTGGCTGGGTCCATTTGGAGTTGGCCTGTCCATACAATAAAACCCAGAAAGGAGACCTCGGGAACATGAAATTCGCATTTCTGGGCCTTGGCGAACAGATTGTTCTGTAGCAGCCTCTGGAGAACCTGGCAGACATGGTGGCGGTGCTCCTGCACGGTCTTGGAAAAGATAAGGATGTCGTCGAGGTAGACAAAAACGTACAGGTTAATCATGTCCCTCAAGACGTCATTGTATTAGGGCCTGAAAAACAGCTGGTGCATTGGTGAGTCCGAAGGGCATCACCTGGTATTCGTAGTGCCCAGATGGGGTGTTAAAGGCAGTCTTCCACTTGTCTCCCTGTCAGATACGGATGAGGTGGTATGCATTCCGTAGGTCCAACTTGGTGAAGATGGTGGTGCCTTGGAGCAGGTTGAATGCTGTGGACATCAGCGGAAGGGGATATCGGTTGCACACAGTGATCTTGTTCAGGCCCCTGTAGTCAATACATGGTCGAGCCCCCCATCCTTCTTGCCGACAAAGAAGAAGCCGGCACCAGCAGGTGAGGTGGAGGGTCGAATGAACCCAGAGACCAGGGCATCTTTGAGGTATTCCTCCATGGCCTTGTGTTCTGGTTGAGAGAGGGAAAACAGTCTGCCACGAGGAGGGGTAGTCCCAGGGAGCAAGTCGATGGCACAGTCATAGGCCCGGTGTGGAGGAAGAACGGCGGCCCTGCTCTTGCTGAATACCTCCTTCAAATCCCAGTACTCTGTGGGAACTTGAGATAGCTCAGTGAGATCAGGGGGCTCGGCAAGAGACACAGGAGAGCTAGAAAGCAGACAAGAGGCATGGCACGCAGGGCCCCATTCCACAACCTGGCTAGTGACCCAGTCTATACGAGGGTTGTGGCGGGTAAGCCAAGGAAGACCTAGAATAACTGGGAACTCAGGTGAAGGAATCAGGTGCAAGGATATTTCTTCCTTGTGACCTTGAGACTGGAGGAAGACTGGAGAAGTAACTTGGTTGACTCTTCCATCACCTAACACTTGGCCATCGAGGGCAGACACAGACAGTGGGACTTCAAGAGGCGCAGTAGGGACAATGATGCTTTGGGCGAAGTGGATATCCATAAAGTTTCCAGCCGCCCCTGAGTCTAACAAGGCTTGACAAGAGTGAACAGACTCACCCCAGGAGATGGAGACCGGGATGTAGATTCCTTGGCCAGGGAGTCTGGGAAGGCCCCATCACAACCCTCCCTTGGCTGGACGGGGTGGTCCTTTTCCCAAGAGCTCGGGACATGATGCTCGGAAGTGACCAGGCTTGCCACAGTAGATGCAGCACTTGTCCCTCCTTCTGCGCTCCCTCTCGGCTACGGAGAGACGAGTATGGCCAACTTGCATGGGCTCTGGACAGTCATTGGAGGAGGTAGATGGGCTCCATGTAGAGGCAGTGAGGCCGGGGAGACTCAGGACTTGGCGGCGTTCTCTAATCCTGTTGTCCAGATGAATAGCATGTGAGATCAGAGTTTCGAGGTCACTTGGGCATCCAATAGAGGCCAGGCCATCTTTGATGGGGTCAGACAAACCATGGTGAAAGGCTGAAACCAGGGCAGCCTCATTCCATCCGCTGACTGCTGCGAGCGTCCGGAATGATATGGCGTAGTCTGCAACGCTTCCTCCTTGCCGGATGGACATGAGCTTTCTGGCTGCATCGGTACTGATGTCTGCCTGGTCGAAGACCTGAAGCATCTCTTCAGTAAACAGTTCAAAATCAGAGCACTCGGGTCCCCGTCTCTGCCAGATAGTTGTTGCCCAAGCTCGTGCCTTACCAGCTAACAAGGTTATCACAAAGGAGATCTTGCGGCGATCTGTAGTGTAGGTGGTAGGCTGGAGCTCAAAGGTGAGTTGGCACTGGGTAAGGAACTCCCGTCACTCACCGTGCTTGCCGTCATACCTCTGTGGTGCAGGAAGGCTGGGTTCGTGAGGTGAAGGAGACAGTGTGGAGGGAGGCACTGGAGCAGGATCAGGATGAGGAGATGCAGGCAGAGGTGTCAGCTGTGCCAGGGTTTTCCCAATTTGCTGAAGCAGTACCTTGTGGCGAGAAAGGGCCTCACGTTGGCTTGTGAGCGTTCGTCCATGAGCATCCATGGTCGCTCCAAAGAGTGTCAAAGCTGCCATAATTCCCTGAAGGTTGGCCGGGTAGACAGTTGAAGCAGCCTCTGCTGAGTTGGTCATGACGGAGTCTTTCTGTTAGGGTTTTGCTGGGATTCGAACCCGGGTCGCTGGTGTGATAATCCAGCAAACCCCCACGAGGCCACCAGGGGGATGACTCAAGTGCAGAGGCGAGAGGCAAAAGTAGAAAGTAGCAAAAAACAGTTTATTTATACTATATATACTATATACAATCCAGGCAAAAAACAAAAAGTATAATCCAATGGAAAAAACAAAAAGAAAATCCAGAAGCTCAGAAGATGTACAAAAAACAAAAATATCCAAAGGGTCAAAGTCCAAAATCCAACTAAGAAAAGAAGAGGCAAAAACTCAGACACTCAGAAGATCAAAAGGTCAAAACAAAATCCACAAAGTCCAAAAGAAAGAAGCAAAAACCAAGAATACAAAGACACAGGCAAGGTACATGGGACAGAGGGAACTAGCACTAACAGCATAGCATAGGAAAAAGACTCCGTGACCAGGGAACAAACAGAGGGGTATTTATACACAAAATAAATTGGAAACAGGTGACACTAATGAAGACGAACAGGCAATCAACACAAACACAAAACACAGGAACAGTGGCGGCCTCTAGAGGCCAAAACAAACATGACAAGATAGACATAACAGCGGCCTCTAGAGGCCAAAACAGTCCCAGTCCTAACAGTCTCATTTGTTTAACTGGCTTCTCTTTATCTACTTTTAGGACTTGTGTGAAAATCTCATGATGTTTTAGGTCATATTTATGCAGAAATATAGAAAATTCTAAATGGTTCACAAACTTTCAAGCACCATTGTAATTGGGCCGAGTGGATGGAGGCTCAACCACAATGGAAACCTTTTCCTCGAGATGGTACTTTTGATGAGAACCATTTGTTAAGCACTGGTTTAATGGTATATGGTAAGCTGAGAGATCCCAGCTGGGATTTTGACTATATGGAGTGTAGTTTGAATGCTTGGCATACTCACTCACTCTCACTCAGGCCAGCTTCAGTCGTAAACGACTATGCCAGGGAGGCAACAGTTCATCATCAATCATCATCATCTATAGCTGATAGGTGATTCTGCCATCTTTTGAGTCTTTCCAGGTTAGCCTCTTTATCCACCCTAATACCGTACCTGAGACTTGCATGCCAAGTGTCACGATCAATGCATACAGATGTCCAGGTAGCAGGGTTTATTTGGAAGTCTCTCAGATCTCGTTTCAGAACATCCTTGTATCTAAGGCGAGGTCGACCAATTGCCCTTGATCCATCTTTGAGAACACTATGGAGAATGCACCGAGGTAGGCGAGATTTTGGCATTCTGTGGACATGCCCAGCCCACTTGAGTCTAATGGATTTCAGGATACATGATAGAGGGCTGGAATCTGTGATGCGAAAAAGGTCCTCATTGGTAATCTTGTCTTTCCAAGTTACACCAAGTATAGATCTTAAAGATCTTATGTGAAAAGCACTGAGTTGCTGTTCTTGATGGTGATAAGTTGTCCAGCACAAAGAGCTGTACAGAAGTACAGCTCAAAACACAAGCTTCATATACTCTTACTTTGGTCTTGAGGGTAAGTTTCCTATTTCTAAACACACATTTCTCAAGTTTTCCAAACACAATGGAAGCTTTGCCAAGTCTTGTAGACAGTTCTTTATCAAGACAAAGATTAGATGTAATAGTTGATCCAAGATATGTGAAGGAGTCAACATTATCGAGTGTTGGCATAATCATGTAGCACTCCCCTCAGTAGTTATGTGGATGAGAGCAGGGCTTTTGGGTTCTTTTTTAAAAAGCTTATCAAATGTCTTATCCCTGATTAACTCAGTTTTAAATATTATTTTGGATTTTGTTTTTAAAGTACGCTACACACATGGATGGTTTTTAAATCACCTATGAATTCACCTTTAAGTAATATTTTTAATAAAGATTTTTGACCCATGTGGCTAGGTGTCTCTTTCAGAATTAAATTATTTCCTCTTTTCAGGTAAGTTGCAGGCAAGTAATAAAGTACACAACACAAGGTTTTTAGAAAAATACTTCTCAACTATTTGCTTAATAAAAATGATTTAATGCAATAAGAAAATTAAATAAAAATATGAATATTCTTCTAAAGCTCCAAAAACAAAATGTCCCTCCTTTTCCAGGAATCCACTTAAATTAAATATACCTCTTCTTCTTTAGGTTAACACTGTAAATGAATTCTCTCTCTTTTTACAGGAAATACTGTATCATATGCAAATGGAAAAAAAACAATATAACACCTTTAACCCTTCAATGGATTAATTCAGAAAACCTTAATTTCACTTCAAAATTACTTAAACCAATATGTGGGCCCACGCACACTTTAAAGCACTGTACTAAAGCCGGCAACTAAAATTACTGTAAACTAAAATGTACCATAGCAGGCCTGAGGTGATGCTTGTGTTCGTTGTGGCCCAAAACTTAATGGCCGCTTCACTCTTCAGCGAGCAAAATAAATGAATAATACCCAAGTTTATGTGTCTGTCCCATCCTTTCTCTCACAGTCACAGGTGCAGGCTCAACATCCAATCAGCTTTTCCACACGAAATCCGTCGGCCTCTCTTTTTTCCTCCACATTTCCAGAACACTCACAAGTGAAAGTCTTTGTTGCTCCACACTCTGTCTGAGTCTCTTCTCTGTTTTCCGGTCAGAAACAGCAGCTAAAACCCTTAAACAGTTCAACTGAGGAAGTCAAACTTTAACTTGAAAATGTCCGTTCAGTAGTAATGAACTGACGTGGGCCTATACTTCCAGGTAGCTAAGCGTTAGCATGAGCAGTAGCACAAACTTAAACAGTCTTTGAACTTCGGGTAGAAATCCTTCCCGTTTCTCCCAATGCAGTCCATCACCCTTCTCTTTGGTTGTTGTGCAAACAATCACAAGATAACGAGCTAAACACTGGTTTGTGCACTGTTACTCACTAATTAACTCTGAAAATCTCAGAGTCACGCTCACTCTCTAGCTTATTCTGGCCGCTCTCTCATCCTTGTGTCTCCCTCTACCTGTCCGTGCAGAAAACCCCCAGATCTGGCATTCCGGCCAATTGATATTAACCCGATAAATGCTAGTTATTGTTTTTAACAACCTTTTAATATAATTTTAATGAATTTTAACCTTAAGATTTTTATCTTAGTGTTTTAAGGAATTTCAACCTTTTTTAATCTCACTATTTATGTGCTTATAAGACTTAATGATCCTACATGTTTTTAACCGGGTTATAATCAGAAACATAATTGGGATGGTGCCCACGCTTGCGGGAAAAAGGCTGGTAAAATTAATAGAAAAAAGATGTGAAATTGACCAAATCTGCATTGGTTGTGTTCTTGTCTGTCCTTGAATCATCTGTAAATGCATGTGGAAAGGCTCCAGCTCTGCTACATTATGAATCTATGAACTGTGCTCAGCCTGCTGTGCCTCTGCAGACTAACACACATGCGGAAGCAGTGAGCGCTCTCACTGCAGTATCTATTAACCTCGCCTCTGAACCAACTCTCCCCATTGAAATGAATGCAAATATTGTACCTGTCTGCACCACGTGAGATGCGACTTATTATTCTCAAAATAAACCTAATGCTCACCAGAAATGTTACAAACCAATACAGCCACATGATATACGACCTCACCCAGCTTTCCCTTTTGTGGTTATGGGAGAGGATTACCACATTTCACCTTCCCAACTATCTGACATTAATGCTATTATCCAAGCACTTCCAAGCCCTAAAGATGTACATGCCTTTTGTAATTCATTGCGCTCACATGCTCATTATGCTCAACTCACTGGTCCTGATTATCACTGTATTCTCACACATGTTTTGGGGCCAGAGGTCACTGAGGCTATGTTACAGGAGGAGGTGAGAGCTTTTAGTGATTACTATGACATACATGTCAACCTTTAGTGACCTTACAAAATCTGTACTTTTCCCTTACATACACCCATGAGCCCTTATACATGAGAAAAAATTCCAATATATAATCCAGAGCACTGATTGTTTTTGTGGCAGCAGGGGCGTGGTCAAGCATCGGTCTGTGACTGGAGGGCGGAGTCAGGGAAGGTAAGTAGCAGAATCACTACACCTGATGTCAATTAACCTGTGTTTGTGTGTCTTCCCAGCGACCACGCCCGATATAAGGAGAGAGAGAGCAGAGGAAGAGAGCTCTCTCCCCAACCAGATGACGTGTGTGTGTGTGTGTGTGTGTGTGTGTGTGTGTGTGTGTGCGCATGTGGCTGGGAGAGTGTGTTTGCGACTGAAAAGTGCAAATAAAGAGTTTTTGGAAACTCAGTTCTGGCCTGCCATACTTCTGTGCTCCACCCACCTGCGCAAAGTTCTACAGTTTTATTCCACATTATACACTCCTATTATAATAGGCATATTTAATCACACTGCATCAAGTTAAAGGAATCAAATAAGCATGTACTGAATAAAAATAAATTTTAGATTCCAGAGAAAACAAATAATTAAAAAGGACTATATATACCAGGGGTCTCCAAACTGATCCATAAAGGGTCGTGTGGCTGCAGGTTTTCATTCCAGCCATGCAGCAGCACACCTGATTTGGCTTATTCAATCAACTGAACTGTCTTCACACAGTCAAATACTTGCAGCCACACCCACCCTTGATTAAAGGGTGGGTGTGTCAGTTGATTGAATAAGCCAAATCAGGTGTGCTGCTGCATGGCTGGAATGAAAACCTGCAGCCACATGGCCCTTTATGGATCAGTTTGGAGACCCCTGATATATACAGTCAAGTAAACAATTATCTACTAAATAGAATAGAATGCCTTTATTGTCACTATACACATGTACAATGAGATTAAAAGCAACTCCAATCACAGTGCACACAGCATAAAAATATGCAATATAAACACAGAACAAAGAATATAGTGAAAAAAGGGGTGCTATTTATAGTGTTGTGTTCCACATTATGGAGTGGGGTATTGCACATTATAAGTATTGCACAGGGAGAGTCCAGGTATTGCACATTTTAAGTATTGCACAGAGAAAGTCCAGGCATTGCACATTATAAGTATTGCACAGGGAAAGTCCAGGTATTGCACGTTATAAGTATTGCACAGGGAGAGTCCGGGGGCTGGGGGGGATTAGACTATAAAGTCAGTGCATATTTGAGTTCAGGGTGGTTATGGCTTTTGGAAAGAAGCTGTTTTTGAATCTATTTGTTTTTGTCTTGATGCACCTGTAGCACCTCCCTGAGGGTAACAGGTCAAACAGATCAAAGCCAGGGTGGGAGCTGTCCTTGATAATGTTCTTAGCTCTGCTGAGGCAGTGGGAGGTGTAAATGTCCATCAGGGAGGGGAGAGGGCAGCCGATGATCTTCTGTGCTGCCATTACTACTCTCTGGATCTTCTCCCTGTCTGCAGCAGTGCAGCTGCTGTACCATACTGTGATACAGTATGTCAGCAGGCTCTCAATGGATGAGCAGTAGAAGGTCAGCAGCAGGTTGGAGTCTAGGTTGTACTTCCTGAGGACTCTCAGGAAGTGTAGCTGCTGCTGAGCCTTCTTGATGACTGCCCTGATGTTCTCTGTCCAGGAGATGTCAGCGGAGATGAGAACACTGAGAAACCGGAAGGTGTGGACCCTCTCCACACACTCACCATTCATATGAAGGGGGGGCTAGATCAGTGCTGTGCTTCCTGAAGTCAACGATGATCTCTTTGGTTTTCTTGGTGTTCAGAGCAAGGTTATTCTCCGAACACCAGGCTGCCAACTTCAGGACCTCCTCTCTGTAGGCTGCCTCGTCTACCTTCGAGATGAGTCAGACCACAGTGGTGTCATCAGCAAACTTGATGATGAGGTTGTTGTTGTGGGTCGAACTGCAGTCGTGGGTGTAGAGGCAGTACAGGAGGGGGCTCAGCACACAGCCCTGTGGAGAGCCAGTGCTCAACGTGTGGGTGGAGGAGAAATGGGGGCCAAGTCTCACATTCTGGGGCCGGTTGGTGAGAAAGTCCTTTATCCAGGCGCATGTGAGATGGGGGAGGCCGAGAGTGTCCAGTTTTCTGATGAGGATGTCCAGGATTATTGTGTTAAAACCTGAACTGTAATCCACAAAGAGCATCTGGACGTAGCTCTGGCGCTGCTCCAAGTGGTTCAGCATAGAGTGGAGAGCTACGGCAATGGCGTCCTCTGTGGATCTGTTGGCACGATATGCAAATTGGTGGGGGTTGAAGTCTGGGGGAGGTAGTCCTTGATGTGCTGAAGAACTAGTCTCTCGAAGCACTTCATGATCACTGGGGTGAGGGCCACAGGACGGTAATCATTCAGGCTGGTGATGGGAGACTTCTTCGGCACTGGGATTATTGTTGCTGATTTTAGGCAGGGTGGGATGACTGCCTGAGCCAGGGAGAGGTTGAAGATCCTGGTGAAGGTGAGGGCGAGCTGATGGGCACATGCTCTGAGCACCTTGCCAGGTACTCCATCTGGGCCGGTAGCTTTCTTGGGGTTCACTGCCAGGAGCATCCATCTGACATTGTGCTCCTGTACAGTGAATGGAGTGGTGCAGGAACTGGGTGGGGGTTGGGGCAGGGCTGGAGCAGATGAGTGCTGCTGGGATGTTTCAAAGCGAGCAAAGAAGCAATTTAGCTCCTCTGCCAGTGGTGCACTCAGGTCTCCTGTTGACGCATCACAGCCTCTAAAGTTTGTGATGTCTTGTATACCCCGCCACACCTCCCGTGTGTTGTTACTGGACAGGTGGGACTCTATACTCATCCTATGGTCCACCTTGGCTTTTTTAATTCCTCTTTTCAGGTCAGCTCGAGCAGCTGTTCAGCAGGGGTGGGCTTGCTGCTGTTCGTTTATGGTGTTCAGCAGGAGAGAAAGTGCTGTGTTTACACTGGCATTGGGTGGAATATACACAGCCATGACAATCACTATAGTTAGCTCTCTCGGTAGAAAAAAAGGCCAGCATCTTACAGACAAGTACTTGAGGTCTGGGGAACAAAGTTTGTCTATAATTGTTCTGTTGTTACACCAATTGTCATGCATGTAAATACAGAGCCCCCCCTCCCCTGCTCTTTCCAGAGTCCTCAGTCCTGTCCCAGAGGAGCAGAGTGCGACCTGCTAGCTGCAAGCTAGCATCAGGAATTCCCGGGTGAAGCCAGGTTTCGGTGATAATCAAAATACAGCAGTCACGAACACAGTGATTTCCAGCGAGTTGTAATTCCAAGTTGTCCGTTTTATGCACCAGAGATCTGGCACTGGAGAGATACAGGCTCAGTAGAGGTGGCTTGTGTGGTTGTTTTCTTAGCCTTAGCATAATACCGGACCTGTGGCCCCGCTTCTGCTTCCTCTCCCTCCTCCATCTGCGCCGCCTCCTAAACCCGATAACAATCCATGGAGAGCCTGCCGGTCTCGCTATGTCATCTGGGATGTTATGCGAGTAGTGAAAATCGCTCGAAACAGATCTGGTATTGGTCACTGATGTCCAAAAGTGTCTGGCGGGTGTACTGGATGTTTGCAGAACCGATGGTGCACAAACAAGCAAGAAAGAAATACAATAACAACAAAAAAAGAGCACTGAAAAGGAGAGCCGTAAGCCACTGCAACCATGCGCGCCGCCATCTTCAATCAATTCTGTTAAAGAGAATGACTGAACTATAAACTTAATTATTTTATATACATTGTATCAGTAATACCGGAATTATTTATGTAAATTTTGCAAATAAAATGTATTAATATTAAATAGTTCATAAAAATTACACAAAGTTCTATTTGACAAGTGTTGACATCACCTACAATATTACATTCCACCAAAGAAAATTACTTGAAATATAACAGCAGTACTAAGTAGGTATGTTAATTAAAATAGTAGGTTACATGTAATAAATTATATATAATCATGTCAAACAGTAAATGAAGGTTAGTAAAAGTTCCATTTGAGAAAAAAGTATTGACACCACAAGCAGTGTTAGATCCAACTAAAGATGACTGAACCACATCAAGTATATTATGTAAACAAGGATAAGTGAAAATATTAATAAATTATGAAGTTAAATTGAAAATCTTCCCAGTAATTTATAACAAGAATTTAAATCTTATTCCTTTTTGGAATGTTCTTTGCTGTACAAAGATGTTGCAGATTTGGCACTAGCTATAATATCACTGCTTGGGTAGCAGTTGTAGCTCCTCATCACACGTCATTTTAATTTGCAGATATGCAGTTAATGTGTCTGCAGCCGGCACGGTGGTGTAGTGGTTAGCGCTGTCGCCTCACAGCAAGAAGGTCCTGGGTTCGAGCCCCGGGGCCGGCGAGGGCCTTTCTGTGTGGAGTTTGCATGTTCTCCCCGTGTCCGCGTGGGTTTCCTCCGGGTGCTCCGGTTTCCCCCACAGTCCAAAGACATGCAGGTTAGGTTAACTGGTGACTCTAAATTGACCATAGGTGTGAGTGTGAATGGTTGTTTGTGTCTATGTGTCAGCCCTGTGATGACCTGGCGACTTGTCCAGGGTGTACCCCGCCTTTCGCCCGTAGTCAGCTGGGATAGGCTCCAGCTTGCCTGCGACCCTGTAGAAGGATAAAGCGGCTAGAGATAATGTGATGTGTGTGATGTGTGTCTGCAGCCGTATTTCTTCTGGACTCAGTATGAATTTTCCTAACCTATGAAAAAGCCCTCTCACTATCTGCATTGTTATGTGGGAGGCACAGCAAAGCAGTAAAAAGTTGTTTCTGTCATGCTCCGCCCCGGACATCCACTCCAGAGATTACGGATCTCTCACGCCAGCGCTGATCCGGATGCGACACAGGAATTCCTTCTCACCTGCATTCACTTCCTGGTTTTCACCGCTGCTTATAAATATGCCATTCTCAGCCTCATACTTTGCCAGAACGTCTTGTTTTGCTACTGTAGCTGTTTCTGTGCCTCACTTACGGCTCATGGTTTATCTCTCTAGTGATTTTCTTTTGTTCATGGTTTTTGCACTAGTATTTTTCTGGTTTATGGTTTTTTGCACTGAGGGTTATTTCTGGTTCATGTTTTTTTGCACTAAGGGTCTTTTCTTGTTCAAGGTTTTTTTGTGCTAGCGTTTTTGTTTTTGCCCGTCTCATGTTTTTGTCAAGTTGTTTGTTCTCATTTTGCCTGGACTATTTTTGCCATTTGTTTTTTAATAATAATAATAATAATAATAATAATAATAATAATAATTTCAATTTATATAGCGCCTTTCACAAACCCAAGGACGCTTTACAAGAGAGTTACCACCACCAAAAAAAAAAAAAAAACTAGGAAGAGTAGTGTGAGGTAAAGAGAGTGGAACAGTCACGAAGTGATTGTGGTAATGAGTTCCAAAGTTTAGGAGCAGCAACACTGAATGATCTGCCACCCATAGATGCCAGTTTAAAACGTGGAACAGTCAGAAGTCCACAGACAGAAGATCTGAGGGAGCGGGAGGGACAGTACAAATGAATTAGGTCACAGAGATAGGAAGGAGCGAAACCATGAAGAGCTTTATAGGTTAAAAGCAAGATTTTGTATTTGATCCGAGAGATAACTGGCAACCAGTGCAGTTGCTGTAAAACAGGAGTGATGTGAGCAGTGCGCTTGGGGAGTGTGAGGACTCTTGCTGCTGAGTTTTGGACGTACTGCAGGCGATTGAGCAATGTGGCAGGGAGACCATAAAAGAGAGAATTGCAATAGTCAAGACGAGAAAAAATAAATGCATTGACCAACATATTGGCATCAGTTTCCAAGAGAAAAGGGTGGAGACGTGCAATATTGCGGAGGTGAAAGAAAGCATTCTTAGTAATTAGTTTAAGATGGGGTTCAAACAAAAGGGTGGAGTCAAAGAGAACTCCAAGGTTTTTTATAACTTGGGAAGGATGAATAGACACACCATCTACATCAATAGTAAAACTGGAGAAATTCTGAACATGTCTTTTGGTACCTACTAACAGAACCTCCGTTTTGCCAGCATTAAGTTTAAGGCAGTTCTTATGCAGCCATTGCTTAAGGTCAGTGATGCAAATCCTTAGCAGCTGAACAGAGGCTATGGAAGGGGTGATAGTGATGTAGATTTGAATATCATCAGCATAACAATGAAAGTTAAGGCCATGGTTACGAATAATCTGGCCTATAGGAGAAACATATAATATAAAAAGAAGGGGACCAAGGACAGAACCCTGAGGCACACCTTGAGCAACAGTAGCAGTGGATGATTTATGGACACCAATAGAAATAAACTGTTGCCTGTTTGCTAGATATGACTGAAACCAGGATAAAGCTAAGCCAGTAATACCAAAAGAAGATAGTCTGGAAATGAGTCTCTCATGATGTACGGTGTCAAAGGCAGCTGTGAGGTCCAAGAGAACAAGGACATTGAGATGACCAGCATCAGTTGAGAGCAGGAGGTCGTTAACAACTCTTAAGAGAGCAGATTCAGTGCTATGCAGATTGTGAAAGCCTGACTGAAAGGGTTCATAGAGATCATTATGAGCAAGGAAAGTATGAAGCTGAGAGGCTACAACACTCTTCATTACTTTAGCTAGAAAAGGGAGATTTGAAATTGTAACGGTTTTCCCGTATTAAAAGTTTGCCGGGGTGCCAGGCAGCTTAAAACTGCCAATAATTTTTTTTTTAGAAAGTGAGTTTCAGTCACATCAGGTCGGAAAACCGTCACAAGATTACATGTATGAATGCATACAGCTTAAATAGCAGGAAATGCACATGTACCCTTTTTTTTATCAACAATTCAGAAATTTGCAAGACAACACACAATGATAATACATAAACAAGGAAAGAATACTCAGCAAGCAACCCAATTTCACGCTTGCAATATATTGTTCAGTTCACCCAAAAGTTCATCCAGTTCACAGCAATACAATTCAGTCCTTCACCCAAAAATCCGTTTCGTAATAAACACAGTCATTCCACACAGACACAGTCTTTACATCCACAATCAGTAGAAATTACTCAACCCCCCCGCAAGTCAACTCTTCAAAGACGGAGCAACAATAAAAATGAAGAAAAATAGTCAGTGTTAACGACAGTCAGTGTCAAAAAGCCTACCAAATCCATAGCATAGCTTACTCCAGTCCAGGATTTCAGCAGCAAGCAACAACTTTCCTCCTCTGGTATAATCCGTATTCCAGGCAGACAACAGAATTATCGGTTAGTTTTTTTTTTTAATACTGCATAATCCCCAGAGAAGCGGTTGGCCCCAGGACAACGGCATCGTGACAACTGGCGACAAAAAAAAAAAAAAAACACACGGGGAAAGTTCTCCAGAGACATCTAACTGGATACTTAGCTTCACCATTAAACCGGCATCTTCTTCGTCTTTATACAAAAGTGGGGAGGCCATTTAGCGCAACAGCGCCACTCCAATATGTGGTTGATCTAGGCATTACACTGAAAGACCAGAGAAATCTGCCAGAATGCTTCGACAGGAATAAACTTCAGAAAACAACTATGGCATTTTCAAAGGCAGAGGTTGTTACAAAATGGGTCTGTAATTGGACAGTGAAAGAGAATCTAGACCAGGTTTCTTTAGTATTGGTGTAACTGAAGCAATTTTGAGGGAGATGGGAACAGTGCCTAAAGCAAAACACTGATTAATCAAATGAGCAATATAAGGGGAGATAGCAGATACACAGGATTTAAGAAGTGCAGTGGGTGCAGGGTCCAACAGACATGAGGAGGACTTAGTCATGATTTCTGATACTTTAAAAGAATCAACAAGAGAGAAAACGGAGAGACAGCAGTCAGGTTTATGAGAAAGAGCTACTAGAGGGACAGAAGAATGAATTTCAGAATGAAAGTGTTGGTAAATACTGGCAATTTTATCATTGAAAAAATCCAAAAAAGCCTGACACTGAGCAGGAGAACTGGGAGTGGTTGAGGAAGGAGTCTTAAGAAGTTTATTTATTGTATTAAACAGAGTCCTGTTTTGTCCTGTTTGTTTACGTTTTGCCATGCCCTTTCTTCCCTGTATTAAAGGCAAGGCAAAGCAAGTTTATTTATATAGCACATTTCATACACAGTGGCAGTTCAATGTGCTTTACAGAAGTAAAAGCAGAACAGTGAACAATAGAAAATAAAATTACATAAAATAATTGGGGAAGAAAAATAAGAATTAAACAATAGTAGAAATAAAATAATAAAATGAAATAAAAGTTCAAAAAAGGAATCAGCCTCGAGATTAATTATTATTATGGGTTTAACTCATAAAGCGTGCTCTTCCCGTGGCTCTTCCATGAGGATCACCAAAAATCGTCCTGCAAACAAAATCTGCGAGGATCCAAATAAAATCGTCCCGCAGACAAAATCTATGAGGATCACCAAAAATCGTCCCGCAGACAAAATCTACGAGGATCACCAAATAAAATCGTCCCGCAGACAAAATCTACGAGGATCACCAAAAATCGTCCCGCAGAGAAAATCTACGAGGATCACCAAATAAAATCGTCCCGCACACAAAATCTACGAGGATCACCAAAAAAATCGTCCCGCAGACAAAATCTACGAGGATCACAGTAACAAAGAATTAAAGTAAAAGTAAAATCATTAAAATCCAAGCTTAAAAATAAATTAAAATAAAGTAAAATCATTAAAATCAAAATTTAAAGAAATTATGTTAAAGGAAATTAATTACTTAGGTAAAAATTAATCAAGTGAAAGCATCTGAAAACAGCTTTGTCTTGAGCCTGGATTTAAAACTAACAACAGTAGGAGCATTTTTTATATAATCTGGAAGTTGGTTCCAAAGCTTAGCAGCATAGCAACTAAAGGCTGCTTCACCACACTTCGTTTTGACAGCTGGTATTACTAGCAAGTTTTTCTCTTGTGATCTTAGAGACCTAGTTGGTGCATATAATTGAAACATATCCAGTAGGTAGCTGGATCCCATCCCATTTAATGTTTTAAATAGAAGAAGTAGTGCTTTAAAGTCAATTCTATAGCTCACTGGGAGCCAGTGCAGAGACCTTAGGATTGGAGTGATATGAACTACCCTTTTTGTTCTTGTAAGAACCCTTGCTGCTGCATTTTGGATTAGTTGAAGCTCTTTGATGGTCTTTTTTGGAAGACCTGTGAAAAGGCTATTGCAGTAATCAACCCTACTGGAGATGAAAGCATGAATAAGTTTTTCTAGATCATGTTTTGACATGAGACCCCTGAGTTTAGAAATGTTTTTTAGGTGATAGAATGCAGACTTTTTTACCACTTTCATATGACTGTTGAAGTTAAGTTCGCTGTCAATAAGGACCCCAAGGTTTTTGACAGTATCCTTTGCTTTAAGCCCCTTAGTTTCAAGAACAGTGGCAATCCTAAGCCTTTCCTCCTTTTTGCCAAATATAATTGCTTCAGTTTTATCTGCGTTCAGCTGAAGAAAATTGTGAGACATCCATTTGTTAATTTGGTCAATGCATCTATGAAGAGACTCAAAAGGGGCATAGTCATTAGGTGACATAGCTAAGTAAAGCTGAGTGTCATCTGCATAGCTATGGAAGTTTATTGAGTTATTCTTAATAATTTGTCCAAGTGGGAGCATATAAAGGTTGAATAGTAATGGTCCCAGGATTGAGCCCTGGGGAACCCCACAGTTCAAGGACACGGGTGATGAACTGTGGCCTCCAATGGCCACATAAAAAAATCTTTGTTGTAGGTAAGATTTTAACCAGTTGATTACTATACCAGTAAATCCAACCCAATGCTCCAGTCGATGTAACAGTATGGAATGATCTACCGTGTCAAATGCAGCACTTAAGTCTAAAAGCACCAAGACTGATGTTTTACCAGCATCAGAATTAAGACGTAGGTCATTCATGACTTTAGTAAGAGCTGTTTCAGTGCTATGATTGGCATGAAAGCCTGACTGAAACTTATCAAAACATCCGTTTAATGTCAGGAAGGCAGTTAATTGATTAAAAACAATTTTTTCAATTATTTTACCAATGAATGACAAATTGGATATGGGCCTGTAGTTGTTGAGTACTGAGACATCCAGGTTATTCTTTTTCAGTAGGGGTTTTACAACCGCTTTTTTCAGAGATGAGGGAAACATGCCAGTTTGTAAGGAGGTGTTGATAATCTGAAGTACCTCATCTGATATTAGGTGAAGAACAGATTTGAAAAAGACTGTAGGTAAAATGTCCAGTTCAGATGTGGATACTGAGGATTTATAGTCTGTGTTCTGCTTCTGGATCCTACTCACCACATCTCACCCTCCATAACAGTTTCAACATTGGAAACCTGGCAACACCCAGAGCAGTTTTTACATAAAAGACCTTTCCCCAATATACATCTATTATTTTTCTGGCCAATAAAAGAAAATCAGTGCACAGCAAACATGTAGATGGTGTTAAATTGCTTCCATCCCCTACTACACATTTTAGAAACAGGTTACCAATGGTCGTTACCACCATTACTCTCCATTCAATACTTTTCCAGTTTACTGACAACTGATGGTAGTAACGGGTGTTGGTCATCTGTGTGTATGTATAATGTCTATCAGCAATTAAAATGTTTAGGGACGCAAAACCAGAAATCGCCGGGTAACTACAGTTGCCGTTGTATAAATGGTGACTCCCGGTATCGACTCCCTAAATTATCATGATAATGGAGGAAGCTTTCCTACATGCAAACAGTAAAAGCTTTAAAAAAAACCACACAAATGCTTACCTGTGCAGTCTTTGAATTGGGAAACATTTTTTTTTCTCGCTAGCTGCAAAAAATGGTCTGCCACAGTCGGGGGGGGGGGGGATGTTGTGTTCCACGAGAAATTGGCAGAACATAACTTCTGTGGCCATCTCAGAAGTCTGGGCAGTCTGAGTTGTTATACTTAAATGACCGAGAAAACCACGTGCAACTATCAAAGCAAGTCAAAGAGTCCCATATATACATTTGGGTATGTACATTGGGGGAGTGCCTGTTAGAGAACACACTCTGTCTAGGCCGTCGGCATGGTGAGGTAGGGTGGCCAGTTCCTTTCCTCTCTGCCTTTGACTTCCCCAGTGTTTTCCACCAGGTCCCCATTCACTGCTGGGTGGACAGGGAGCGAGCCCCAGATCCCCGTCAAGCAAAGGCTTGAACCAGGGACCATTTGCTTAGCGGCCAAGCGCTCTAACCACTTGGCCACCTGAGCTCCCGTGCAACTATAAAACCACATAAATCGAAAATAGTTCCGTTTCACTGTGCATGCGTCTTTGAAAAAATAAATGGTGGATGCTAAGAACATTTTCTCGGAGTAACAGAAAAAATCTCTGATATATAATTTTCCCATATGAAAATCAGTGTACGCCATATTAGCCAAAAAATTGCATTTTCCCATACAAAATATGGGGAAACCATATAACTTAACATGTATGCTATGACCTGCCTCTCAAACCTACACCGGGGTCAGAGGATGATTGAGAGTACTATTTTGCATGGTCTGATGCAAAACACATTGCAAGTATGTTTGAACAGTTAACCAGGTTTCAATCTGTTTCTGATCTCTCTCAAGTAACGTGTTAAACAATGTCAGAATGAATCATGCACTGCCATTATTACAGGTTTTAAAACTGCATGAAACAAGCATGCAGGGCTACCTTCTGATCTGGTGGACAGTTGACATTTCACTATGCTTTTCATAAAAACTTTTTTTGAATAATCTGCTTCCTGAAAATGCTCATATTTTGAAAATTTAAAGTTTACAAGTTTCAAGTTTGTGTCGCGTTTTTAACAACAGCTATTGTTGCAAAGCAGCTTTATAGAAAATTAAAGACTTTAAACATAAGCTAATTTTATCCCTAATTTATCCCCAATAATCAAGCCTGTGGTGATGGTGGCAAGGAAAAATTCCTTCAGATAACATGAGGAAGAAACCTCAAGAGGAACCAGACTCAAAAGGGAACCCATCCTCATCTGGGTGATATCAAATAGCGTGGTTATAAATAACTCACTTCTATAACTGTGTACTATATAGTCACAAAGTATAACTGTGAAACCAGGAAAATCATTATAGTTTTAACATGAAGTCTGTTTTGTTGAAGTTATAAACTGTTCATTGATGGAAACTTGAGTGCAAAACTGTTCATGATAACTGCAGTCCTAATGTTAGCAAGTCAACTGTAGTCCTCAGCTATAAAAGCATTACTGTAAGTGTCCAGAGCGTCTTCCAAGTGCGACTTTTGACTGTCCATATGGGGCCGTCCTCCACAGGAGCAATGTGATGAGACTCCAGCCAGACATAGGGCATCAGGATGGATCAGGCGAGTCTGAGGAGCAGAAGAGGTCAGCATCTTACTGGTGTCTCAGGATCGACATATAACTCACAGAGGTACAGGCAGAGGGAAGAGATGGGGGGGGGACAGGTTGTTAAGTATGCCCAATGTCACCTAAAGTGTAAGAACAGTATACATTTTGCACTGAGTGTAAGCAGGGACTTCAGCAAGACTAACTATGATTTCTACCGCAGGTGCCCTAAATGACACAAGTATTGAGGAAGTGGGTCATAAGACTCGAGACTTGGATTCTGCTGGTGCCTTTGACCCTGTGATTAAGCCCAAATCTCCAACAGGTGATCATAAATCATCAGTCGATGCCATAATGCAGACACCATTCCCAGGTGACTGGAAGTTCAAACTTAAACCTGGCCAATGCCACCACTGTGGCAGATTTGGTCACTGGGAATGAGAATTTTGAAAAAAGGCACATGACATGGGAAAAGGTAACACTTGCTTTGAACATCATAGTCTGCCTAATCTCACTCCACAGACATCAAATTCAAACACACAGGTGCCCTCCCAGTATCCCACTGCTTGGAAGTTGACACAGGACTGCCTGCATTGTGACACTAATCCCATTATGTTGTCCCTGATTCTTGCTACTGATTTCAGCATATTGCCCATAATTAATCTTTGTGTAGATGGCAACACTTAGCCCATTATGGTGGATATGGGTGCCACTAGATCATCTTTTAGTGGGAAATCTTACAATGGGCCAGTATCAGGGGCCACTATTAACTCTTTGGGAATAAATTTAATGAAAATAAATTTCCAGTATTCTCTTCATTTTTATTGTACTGTTGCTTTCATTTTTGTACTTTTCACTTTCGCTTTCCTTTTTCTGTTTTTTTCCCCCGTTTTTTTCTCTTTCTTTTTTCGGAAGAACGCCGAGACCGGGAGCTTTCTTTTTCTCTCCTCCTGTGTAAAGACCACAAGTGGAGGCCATCCACATCTGATCTGCTTTAATATCAACAGATCTTCATTTAAGGTACGTGAATCTTTTCATCATGACACACCTTCAGCCTGTTCAGTGTGCTGAGTGCAGGATGTTTAGTCATTCTTCCTCCGTCGCTAGCGATAGCTTTATTAGCTTTATACGTGATAAGTGCAGATTAGTTAGCTCTCTGACGGAGAAGATTACAGTGCTAGAAGCACGTGTCCAGGCTTTAGAGCAGGTTAGTGAGCGTGAGAACAGTGTAGTTTCTGTTAGGGAAAGTCTGGACGCCCTAGGTGGAGTTAGTAATCCCCCAACTCTGGCATTAGAGCCCTTACAGCAGGGCGAATGGGTGACGGCTCGGCGGCATAAGCGTAGAGCCAAAGCTACCGCTGAGGCTCGTCCACGGGAGCACCACTCCTCTCCACGTCACGTGTCGAACAGGTTTGCTCTCCTTAGTGATGCACCCACTGAGAAACCTGAAAGAGCTCTGGTTATAGGGGACTCTATCATACGGCACGTGAAATTAGCTCAGCCTTTAGGGGCACCAGCAGCTTTAGTCAGGTGTATACCGGGAGCCAGGGTGCCGGACATAGCAGGTAATCTTAGGGTCCTAGGCAAGCACAGGTTCTCAAAGATAGTTATCCATGCAGGAGCTGATGATATATGCCTTCGTCAGTCTGAGGTTACTAAGAGTAACTTTGTAGAGGTGTTTAAATTAGCAAAGGTGATGTCCGATGCTGTAGTATGCTCTGGCCCCATCCCAATGTGACGTGGCGATGTAGCTTACAGCAGGTTATGGTCGCTGAACTGCTGGTTGTCCAGGTGGTGCTCTGAAAACAGTGTGGGCTTTATAGATAATTGGGCTAATTTTGAGGGCACTGCTGGCCTGTTAGGGCGGGACGGTATCCATCCCACTCGGGAAGGTGCTGCTCTCATTTCCTGCAGCATAGGTCATAGTCTCAGAACAAGCCTAGTTAATTTCTGTCAATCCAGAGCCAAGGCCAGGGAGCAGATGAACAGGCTAAACCGACTGTCTGCTAGCTGCACAGAGTCGTCACTCAGGGCCCACTACATCGAGACTGTGTCTGTTCCCCGAGCTAAACAAAAAGGTAGAAATTTTCAGAGAGTTTGTTCCAGTAACCTAATCAATATAAAATTAGATCATACTGACTGTACAGCTGCTGCCAGCACCTTTGATCTAAAGGTGGGGCTATTAAATATTAGATCTCTTACATCTAAAGCGCTAATGGTTAATGAACTCATTACTGATCAGGAGTTTAATGTACTGTGTTTAACAGAAACATGGATTAAGCCAAATGAATATATAGCATTAAATGAAGCGAGTCCTCCTGGACACAGTTATATACACCAGCCTCGTCTAACTGGCAGAGGAGGAGGCGTCACGGTTATTTATAACGATTATCTAGGTGTAACACAAAAACCTGGTTATAAATTTAATACATTTGAAGTTCTTCATACTCATATAATGTATGTAGCCTCAAAAAATAAGTCTACCCAGTTAATTCCATTGTTTATTATTTACAGGCCCCCGGGGCCATATTCTGAGTTTCTTTCTGAATTTGCAGATTTTATCTCAGATCTGGTTATTTCCTTAGACAAAGCTTTAGTTGTTGGAGATTTTAATATTCACTTCAATAACCCAGAAGACCCTTTAAAAACAGCATTGTGTCCATCTTAGATTCAGTCAGGATTAAGCAGAATGTCATAGGACCAACCCATAATGGTGGTCACACCCTTGATCTAATACTAACATTCAGATTAAACGTAGACAATATAGTCATACTTCCACAGTCTGAAGTTATCTCAGATCATTGTCTCATCTCATTCAAAATATGTCTGAGTAATAATATATGCACCTCACCACGCTACTGTATTAAACGTACTTTCACGTCAACTACTGCAGAGAGCTTTATAAATGATCTCCCAGAGCTGTCAACTTTGATTGGGTCACTGTCAGCCCCTGCAGAACTTGATCAGGCAACTGAATGCTTAGAGTCAACATTCTGCCATACTTTAGATAATGTAGCTCCTCTAAAAAGGAACATGGTCAGAGACAAAAAATTAGCACCCTGGTATAATGATGACACTCGCACATTAAAACAGACCACTCGAAAATTGGAACGTAAATGGCGTCAAACAAAATTGGTAGTGTTCAAATTAGCATGGAAGGAGAGCTTCCTGAAGTATAGAAAAGCTCTTAGTGCTGCGAGATCAACATATTTCAAATCAAGTTTATTTGTACAGCGCTTTTAACAATAAACATTGTCGCAAAGCAGCTTTACAGAATTTGAACGACTTAAAACATGAGCTAATTTTATCCCTAATCTATCCCCAATGAGCAAGCCTGTGGCGACGGTGGCAAGGAAAAACTCCCTCAGACGACATGAGGAAGAAACCTCGAGAGGAACCAGACTCAAAAGGGAACCCATCCTCATTTGGGCAACAACAGACAGCCTGACTATAATATTAACAGTTTTAACAGGTATAACCCTCAACTGTCCCCATGGGGCCGTCCTTCACAGGAGTGGGGCGATAAAACTCCAACCAGACACAGGGCACCAGGATGGATCAAGCAGGTCCGAGGGGCAGAAGAGGCCAGCATCTCAATCCCAGGATCAACATGTAACTCAGAGGGACAGATGGGGGGGGGGGGGGAGAGAGAGAGAAAGAAAACACGTTGTTAGGTATACCCTAAAAATGACAAGTATTAAATCTGTGTGGTAGGCTCGCAGAGACGAGAGTCTTTACATCAGGCATAACACACAATGGCATGTTAATATGGTAAAAAATATTTCTCCTCCCTAATAGAAGATAACAAAAATAATCCTAGATTCCTATTTAATGCTGTAGCAAAATTAAACAGGAATAAGTCCACTATCAACACATGCACACCTGCAGTATGTAGTAGCAACGACTTCATTAATTTTTTTAATGACAAAATTGAGAATATCCGACAAAAAATTCAAACTACTAATTTAAGGTTAGACAATGAAAGTGACCTTGTAGTTAACAATATAACTGTATCAGATCATCAGTTAGAATGTTTTACTCCCCTAAAAGAAACTGCATTACTTTCATTAATCTCTACATCAAAAGCCTCAACTTGCGTACTAGATCCCTTACCTACACATCTATTCAAACAGATAATGCCTGGAGTAATTGAACCGCTTCTAAAAATAATAAATTCTTCTCTTATGATTGGCTATGTACCCAAATCCTTTAAACTAGCAGTTATCAAACCCCTGATTAAAAAACCTGACCTTGATCCCTGTCAGCTGTCCAATTCTCGGCCAATATCAAACCTCCCCTTTATCTCCAAGATCCTTGAAAAAGCTGTGGCACAGCAGTTATGCTCATATTTACATAGGAATAACATCCATGAAATGTATCAGTCAGGATTTAGACCTCATCATAGCACAGAGACAGCACTGGTTAAAGTGGTAAACGACCTACTGTTGGCCTCTGATCAGGGCTGTCTCTCGCTACTTGTGTTGCTTGACCTTAGTGCAGCATTTGATACCATTGATCATTACATTCTTCTGGATAGACTAGAAAATGTTGTGGGAGTTAAGGGAATGGCCCTCTCCTGGCTCAGGTCTTATCTAACTGATCGTTATCAGTATGTTGATATAAATGGTGATATTTCTAGACGTACCGAGGTAAAGTTTGGTGTTCCACAAGGTTCTGTCTTGGGTCCACTGCTTTTTTCTCTTTACATGTTACCTCTGGGCAATATTATTCATAAACATTGTATTAGTTTCCACTGTTATGCTGATGACACACAGTTGTATGTCTCTGCAAAACCTGATGAGAGACACCAGCTTAATAGAATTGAGGAATGTGTTAAGGACATTAGACACTGGATGCTTATTAATTTCCTTCTGCTTAACTCTGACAAGACTGAAGTACTTGTGCTAGGACCACATACAGCTAGAAGTAAGTTTTCTGATTACACAGTAACTCTGGATGGCCTTTCTGTTTCTTCACGTGCAGCAGTAAAAGACCTCGGAGTGATTATTGACCCCAGTGTTTCATTTGAAACTCACATTGATAACATCACCCGGATAGCTTTCTTTCATCTCAGAAATATTGCAAAGATAAGAAATTTAATGTCATTGCATGATGCAGAAAAACTAGTCCATGCTTTCGTTACCTCCAGGTTGGATTATTGTAATGCCTTACTGTCTGGATGTTCCAATAAGTGCATAAACAAGCTCCAGTTAGTTCAAAATGCAGCAGCAAGAGTCCTTACTAGAACTAGAAAATATGACCACATCACGCCTGTCTTATCCACACTGCATTGGCTCCCAATCAAATTTTGTATTGATTATAAAATACTACTATTGACCTTTAAAGCACTAAATGGTCTTGCACCACAGTACCTGAGTGAACTTCTGCTCCTCTATGACCTGCCACGCCTACTTAGATCAAAAGGTGCAGGCTATCTGCTGGTACCTCGTATAGTGAAGGCTACATCAGGGGGCAGAGCCTTTTCTTACAAAGCCCCACAGTTATGGAACAGCCTTCCAAGTAATGTTCGGGAATCAGACACAGTCTCAGCATTTAAGTCTAGGCTGAAAACATATCTGTTTAGTCAAGCCTTTTGTTAATGGTGTTTATGAGGTAAAGGAGTAGATCTGGAGGGTCCTCAGACATAGAGTGTTTTGGTAAACTGGGATGTATGGATGCTGTCAGTCCCCACTCGCTTGCTCACTCGAGTTTGTTGATGGTGCAGTGGCTGGCTGCTTTATGTCCCGGGGCTCCCTCATGCCTGTGTTATCTTCTGGCTCTCTCCTTTTAGTTATGCTGTCATAGTTAGTTGCCGGAGTCCCTGCTTGTACTCGGTGCAATATGTATACTGCTCCTACTTATTCAGGTGACATTGGGCATACCTAACCACCTGTGTTTTCTGTCCCTCCCCCCCACCCCAAATCTGTCCCTCTGAGTTACATGGAGTCAACAGGAAATCTTTTGGTGGAGAGGGTGGAGACCTCGACTGGCTATCGTAGCCTGCAGGGAATCGGCCATCAGACATTCTGTTGCATGTCCCAGACCCAGTGAAATGTAACTGAATTGTCTTGGCCAGCCCTAAGGGTCCCATCTGCATCTCATCATTGCTGAGGAGTATGCTCCCATCACCCAATCAAGCTTCCAGCCAGAGCAGGTCATGATATTTTTTACCATATTAACATGCCATTGTTGTGTGTTATGCCTGATGTAAAGACTCTCGTCTCTGCGAGCCTACCATACAGATGTAATACTTGTCATTTTTAGGGCATACCTAACAACCTGTGTTTTTCTTTCTCTCTCTCTTCCCCCCCCCAATCTGTCCCTCTGAGTTACATGTTGATCCTGGGATTGAGATGCTGGCCTCTTCTGCCCCTCGGACCTGCTTGATCCATCCTGGTGCCCTGTGTCTGGTCGGAGTTTTATCGCACCGCTCCTGTGAAGGACGGCCCCACGAGGACAGTTGAGGGTTATACCTGTTAAAACTGTTAATATTATAGTCAGGCTGTCTGTTGTTGCCCAAATGAGGATGGGTTCCCTTTTGAGTCTGGTTCCTCTTGAGGTTTCTTCCTAATGTCGTCTGAGGGAGTTTTTCCTTGCCTCCGTCGCCACAGGCTTGCTCATTGGGGATAGATTAGGGATAAAATTAGCTCATGTTTTAAGTCGTTCAAATTCTGTAAAGCTGCTTTGCGACAATGTTTATTGTTAAAAGCGCTATACAAATAAACTTGATTTGATTTGATGACAAGAAAATTGTTTTTATAGTCTTTAAAGTACATTGGACATCATGGTGTATTGTGCTGCTTATGGTTGCAATAATTCCAATGGGAAATGCCCTGGAGTAAGATTTTTGCATTCCCCAAGGACCCAAAGCTGAGGAAAGTGTGGGCTCACCTGCGCATGTGCAGTAGGCTTCGCGCATGTGCAGTAGGCTTGGTAGGACAAATCCAAGAGGTAGGATAACTTTACAGAACACCTGTTGAAAAAAAACTTTGCACCTACCGTTTCCCACAAACTGTGTTCGGACCATTTCACTGAGGATTCTTTCAACATTAATACTCAGCTACTAAGCGATATTAATTCATGATTCAGGAAGTATAAGGATGATAAAAAAACAGTTTAAATCGGGATGCTGCGCACATTTGCGCGAGGCTGCACAAATGTGCGCAGCGTCCCGATTTAAACTGGTTTTTTTTCTCATCCTTATACTTCATGTTACATGAATTAATATCGCTTTTTTTTTAAATTGGATCTGCGCGATTCAGCCATGAAAAAGGCGGCATCCGCCGAAAGGCGAGCTGTTTGTATCCCTGCACGGAGGCCAGGGGACAGGGCAGGAATATTTTTGTTGATATGAGTGATCCGGTGCGATTTCGCGACTCCCCTGTTGAAGACCTCTGCGCTAAGCGACTGAAAGCCGAGGTAAGGATTAGTATTATAATTTTGGGTGTATCAATTATTGATTATCATAATTCTGACTCGTTTCACCATTTTGAATGTTTTCATCTCGGACTCTGGACACATTGTATCTCAATCAATCTCAAAAAATATCAGCAAAAAAAAAACTAGCTTGCAACGGACTTTAGCTAGATCTATGATGAACTTTCAATGTATGATACAAAAATAATACTTCTTTCAACAGATCATTAGCCTTTGAGCAGAATTGTTTTTAACTTACCAGGAAGTGTTATCGAGCCAACCGCTTTCAGTTTCATGAGGGCTGAATGAACTCTCACTCTCAGAATCATCTGACCCATCAGAGTAAAGACAAGATCCATGTTCATGTGAATTTCCAGCTATCGGTTCGAATTGATAGGGTCTAACTTCGCATCTCTGTGAAACATCGGGAATATCACTGTCCATTTCGGTAACCTGTTTACATTAGATTCCCAAGCGCTGGCTCCTTGGAAAGTTTTTGTGACGTCACGGGTCATGTGACCACCTAGCTCATTAACGAATCCTTGTTTTACGCTGATGTATAAAAAAAACTTGAATAATGTGATGATTTTCACATTTTTGACACCCTGCAGTGATTTAGATGGCATTTCTTATGTCCTTTATACATAATTATGCCCAGGTAAAAATCCATGTCCCATATCCTTTAAGACTTTTCCCCTACTTGTGACCATGTCAGATAATCCTAAACTACATTTCATGCATCACTTTGTCATTTCTAACTCTCCTTTTAATCTATTGGGCCATGATATTTTGATTAAACTCAATTGTTCTTTTTTTTTTTTAACAAGGCCATACTGTGCTGTGGACACCAAAAAACCTATCTTTTGCTTCTGCTGTTTTCTCAAAGTCTGACCTGGGGGAAGACACAGGTGCTGAAGTCTCTGTTCCTCAGATTTCAAATCAGGTGCCTCAAACTTTCTGGGCATCATACACCAATGAGGTTGGACATATACAGGTACCCCATACACTGCCAGTTTGAAAACATCTGTACCTGTGTACTATAAACAATATCCACTGTCCCCTGAAAAGGAGAATGTGATGTCTATGAGACATAACTCATAGTTCTATGAAGTTGAGTACTATTTAAGAATGTCATGGTACTGACTTGTGCTTTTATTTTGAAAATCCTTGGTAGTGCACGTTTTAAGCTTTCACTTCCTGTTGGTTAAAACCAAAAAATGTTTGTGGTGCAGAAGAGGCTACACACTTGCTATGCATGAATGTAGTTCCACCCTCATTTAAGGACTGATAAATCTATTTAATAGTTGGTCTATTTCATTGTTTGTGTTGAGGTTTATGTATTAAGTAATATTTGATTTAAAAACAAGCTGTTAAAGGTTAAAAAGGGAATTTGTGGCTTTCTATTGAATAATTCATCTGTGTCTAGTAGTGACAGCAGCATGATGCTCTGTTTGTAAAAAAGAGAAGAAGATGTAAGATTCAGCGTCTCTCTTTTTCTCTTTTTTTGTATTTGTTATGCAGTTTTCAATCCATGTCATTGTGAAGGAGTCATCAGTAAACATCCCTTGGACCACTACGAACGACTCATTGTCTCTTTGAGTGGAGTTTAGCTTCATGTTTAGTTAGCGGTTGCTACACCCTTATGAGAACACTAAAGTGAAAAGACAGAAGAGATCAGTAAAATACCAGAATGCCTTCTGAAAGGGTAAAATCATCATCCTCGAGTGCATGATCAACAGCCTCTTCATCTAATACAGCAGGACGCACATGGGCAAAGGCTGAGGCAGTGAAGATAAGAGTAGCATATGCATCACAGCAGCTCAAGCTAGAATTAGCTTCTAAGGACTTGGAGACAAGTGCAAGAGATGCCCAAGCACAGTTTGAAAAAACACAAATAGATGCAGAACTTGAAGCATTAAAACTACAATGTGAAGCTGAGGCCACAACTGCAGAAGCCCAAGCACTGGAAATGGCAGAGGGGCTGCAAGTAATAGATGAAGCTGTCGTGACAAAATCTGTATACAGACAAATTGAAGGAACCAGTGAATATGTGAGCTCACAGAATGCTTTAAAACACAATATTAATTCTCCATACTCCCCTGTTGCTGGACCATCATGCATGGAACCAGATGAGAGTTTAGTGAAGCAGCACCCCCTAATGGCAGATTATGCACAACCACCCCTTACTGATTATAAAACAGTGGATAAAACCAATGATGTATACTTACCTCCAACAACAGCGAACCACATTAAAACAGAAATCCAGTGGCCAGACTTCAGCCCTAAAGAAAATATTCACCTGTCCACACCAAACAGAATGAATGTGGATGCTCAGCCCTATATCCAAGTGCAAGCTCCTTCATCCAGCTCAAACCCTGCCATTGAGCCCCTAGTACAATACTTCGCCAAAAGCGATCTCGCAACCTCAGGCTTGTACCAATTTGATGACAAACCCGAAAATTACAGTGCATGGCATGTATCATTCACCAGTATCATCAGTGATGTTAACCTGAGTGCAGCCCAACAACTTGGCCTCATGACAAAATGGCTAGGCAAACAGTCAAGTGAATAGGTGAAATGAATACATTCAGTGTACATCAGCAATCCCACTGCAGCACTACAAAAGGCATGGGAACATCTCCATGAGTGTTATGCAGCTCCAGAGATCATGGAGAAGTCACTGTTTCAGTGGCTCAAGAATTTCCCAAGGCTCACAAGCAAAGATCATATCAAGCTCCATGAACTTGGAGATTTGCTGACTGAGGTACTTGGTGCTAAGGAAGACGGCTACCTCACAGGTCTGTTATATTTGGACACCTCGTGGGGATTCTCAGTAATATCAGAAAAATTACCTTTTGGACTTCAAGAGAAATGGCTATCGGCTGGATCGAGATACAAGGAGGAAAACAATGGCCGTTTCCCTCCCTTCGAGTATTTCTGCAGGTTCATGTGCTACGAAGCGAAAAAAACACACTGATCCCAGCTTCATGAACCAAGGGAGCACCACAACCCCTATGAAACCAGTCAGATTCACCTCAAAGAAATTCAACAATGACAGACCCATCTCAATTCACAAAACTGATGTTACTTCAGCCAGGACCAACAGGCAAATCAAGGACAATCCTTCAAAGACCTGCCCAGTGCACAACAAACCACACTCACTCAGTGACTGTAGAGCATTCAGAAACAAACCTATCCATGAAAGAAAAGCCTTCCTCAAAAACAAAGGAATATGTTTCAGATGTTGTGCATCCAACTCACACCTTGCTAAAGATTGCAAGTTATCAGTTAAATACTTGGAATGTGACAGCACTAACCACATCTCGGTTATGCATCCTGGCTCACAACCTCCAACTTCAAAGGCTCCTTCACATCCACAAGATGATGGCAGGGAGGGAGAAGTTAATGTTGACACACCGGTCGTTACCTCAAGCTGCACCAAGGTTTGTGGCATAAGCCAATGAGGTCGCTCTTGTGCAAAGATCTGTCTAGCCAAGGTCTACCCAAAGGAAGCTAGAGACAAGGCGGTCAATGTCTATGTGATCATGGATGACCAGAGCAACTGCTCACTAGCCAAACCAGAGTTCTTTAACCTATTCGGGGTAGAAAGTGAATCAGTCCCATACCAGCTAAGAACCTGCTCTGGTTTAGTAGATACAGTGCTCAACGTAAATGAGTACACCCCCTTTGAAAAGTAACATTTTAAACAATATCTCAATGAACACAAACAATTTCCAAAATGTTGACAAGACAAAGTTTAATATAACATCTGTTTAACTTATAACGTGAAAGTAAGGTTAATAATATAACTTAGATTACACATTTTTTCAGTTTTACTCAAATTAGGGTGGTGCAAAAATGAGTACACCCCACAACAAAAACTACTACATCTAGTACTTTGTATGGCCTCCATGATTTTTAATGACAGCACCAAGTCTTCTAGGAATGGAATGAACAAGTTGGCGACATTTTGCAACATCAATCTTTTTCCAGGTGGCACGGTGGTGTAGTGGTTAGCGCTGTCACCTCACAGCAAGAAGGTCCGGGTTCGAGCCCCATGGCCAGCGAGGGCCTTTCTGTGTGGAGTTTGCGTGTTCTCCCCATGTCCACGTGGGTTTCCTCCGAGTGCTCCGGTTTCCCCTACAGTCCAAAGACATGCAGGTTAGGTTAACTGGTGACTCTAAATTGACCATAGGTGTGAATGTGAATGGTTGTCTGTGTCGGCCCTGTGATGACCTGGTGACTTGTCCAGGGTGTACCCTGCCTTTCACCCGTAGTCAGCTGGGATAGGCTCCAGCTTGCCTGTGACCCTGTAGAACAGGATAAAGCAGCTAGAGATAATGAGATGAGATGAGAATCTTTTTCCATTCTTCAACAATGACCTCTTTTAGTGACTGGATGCCTAGAAGACTTGGAGGTGTCATTAAAAATCATGGAGGCCATACAAAGTACTAGATGTAGTAGTTTTTGTTGTGGGATGTACTCATTTTTGCACCACCCTAATTTGAGTAAAACTGAAAAAATGTGTAATCTAAGTCATATTATTAACCTTACTTTCATGTTATAAGTTAAACAGATGTTATATTAAACTTTGTCTTGTCAACATTTTGGAAATTGTGTTCATTGAGATATTGTTTAAAATGTTACTTTTCAAAGGGGGTGTACTCATTTATGCTGAGCACTGTACATCAGGTAGACATGCAAAAGGATTCCAAATTGAATCTCTGGATAGTAAAACAGTTATTTCCCTCCCACCACTCAGAGTGTAGTGAGATCTTGAACAATCGTTTGGAAATCCCAACGCCAAATGCTGTACTGCACCAACCGCATCTCCAACATATTGCTGAGCACCTCCCAGAGCTAGATCCAAATGCAGAAATCCTGTTGCTTCTTGGAAGAGATGTTTTGAGAGTGCATAAGGTTTGACAGCAGATTAACGGGCCACATGATGCACCATTCGCTCAATGTCTAGATCTTGGCTGGGTCATTGTGGGGGAGGTGTGTCTGGGAAATGTCCATAAACCTACTGTCAGCAACTTCAAGACCAGCATGTTGGAGGATGGTTGTCACTCGATATTTCAACTGTACACAAACTACATGCATATCAAGGGAAAACAAGACAGTTTCAACAGGACTACAGATAAGACATTGGGACAGACAGTGTTTAACAGAACAGCACAGGACAACAGACTTTTTCCATCCATTGAAGGCACCATCTTCATGAACAGAATGGATGGTGATGTCTACAGAAATAATGACAATAGTTGGGTTGCCTCTTTACCATTTAAAGAATCATGCCAGCCTCTTCCCAACAACAGAAAGCAGGCAGTCAATAGGTTCACATCCCTGCAAAGAACACTGAAAAGAAGACCAGAAATGAAAGAACAGTACGTTGCATTCATGAGTAAGATTTTCCAAAATGGACATGCCGAGGTGGCACCACCGCTGAAGGACAATGAAGAATGCTGGTATCTCCCCACCTTCGGAGTATATCACCCACGAAAGCCCAACCAAATCAGGGTTATCTCCAGTGCTCAGTACTGTGGTGTCTCCCTCAACGATGCATTGCTGACCAGCCCAGATCTGAACAATACCCTTATTGGAGTTCTTCTTCGGTTCTGGAAGGAAAAAGTAGCAGTGTTAGCAGACATCCAACAGATGTTTTATTGTTTCATAGTGCGGGAGGACCACCGAAACTTCCTCCATTTTTTGTGGTACAAGGGCAATGATACCACAAAAGAGGTAATCGAGTATCAGATGAAGGTTTGTGTCTTTGAGTATGAAGCAGATACTGTTAAATTCGTGGAAAAGCACTTCTACTTTGAGGATGGGCTGATCTCCGTACCAACCGATTATGAAGCCATCGACTTGTTGAAAAGGACACAGGCCTCCCTTGGAGAATCCAACCTATGCCTTCACAAGTTTGCCTTGAACAGTCAATCAGTTTTGAGGGCCTTTTCCCCAAAAGACTGTGAAGGACTTAGATATCACTGGAGAGACACCAGTCACACAGCACAACCTGGGTCTTCTCTGGGAGACATCTATGGACACCTTCACCTTTGTTGCATCTACAGAATCCAAGCCATTCACTCACCGTGGGGTTCTGTCCACAATAAACAGCATCTTCAATCCCTTGGGTCTGTTGGCACCCATCACCATCCAGGGAAGGACACTGCTGCGGGAGCTCACCTTTGCGCTCTCAGACAGGGATGCTCCCCTTCCAGAAGAGAAGCTGGACAAATGGGACACTTGGCGAAGATCCCTCCAAGACCTCAGGAAACTGCATGTACAATGTACATACTCAAACAAGTCACTTTCCAAGGCAGAACATACTGAGCTATGCATTTTTTCAGATGCTTATACAAAGGCAATCGGGGCCGTGGCTTACCTCCAGACAGTGCAAAAGGATGGACAAATTGAGGTTGATTTCATCATGAGTAAGGCTAAGTTGGCTCCCCGGTGTGAACCCACAATCCCACGACTAGAACTGTGTGGAGCTGTCTTAGCTGTCCAGATGGCAGATCTCATCCAAGATGAGCTAGACATCAAACTCGATGCTGTGAACTTGCATACCAACAGCAAGGTAGTCCTGGGTTACATCCATAATACACCCAAGAGATTTTATGTCTATATCCATAACAGGGTGCAGCGTATACACCAGTCCTCAAAACCCAAGCAGTGGCACTTCGTCCGTTCAGAGGACAACCCCGCTTATCATGCATCTAGGTCTTTACCTGCATCTCACCTAGCAACCACCACTTGGTTTTCTGGACCACCCTTTCTGAGATCACCACCTGTGAAGGAGGTACAAACAGCCAAAGGTTTTGAACTTGTAAAACCGGAAAGTGACATCGAAATCAGGCCAGAAGGAAAGACTTGTAAAACTCACCTAAATGAGGCAATGCTCACAACACACCACTTTGAATGTTTCTCAAGTCTACGTTCACTTCACAGAGGTGTCGCCTTCTTCATTCACATCGCCAAATCATTCCAAGGGAATGTCAACAAGTGCAAAGGGTGGCATCGATGTCCCGCACACCAGAGGAACTGGACCAAGCCATGTATGTTGTTCTCAAAGCTACACAAAGGTCCGCCTTTCAGAAGGAACTTGCCGCTCTTGAAGGAAAACTAGTTCATAAAAATAGCTGTCTCTGAAAGCTCAGTCCTATCCTTAGGATTCAAGATTCAAGATGTTTATTTGTCATATACACAATAACAGACACAGCGGTTTATTATTGGGTAATGAAATTCTTATTTTGCAACTGCCCGACCAAACTACGCTTACCAAAATAAAAAGAAAAATATATATAAAATATAAAATATAAAGTGCATATGGAATGCAAAATATAAAAGTAGAATGAAAAATGAAGAAACATTAAAAAAAGAAAAAAAAGGAGAGGCAAACAAACAATGTGCAAACAGAGATAGCTATACTGTGCAATGTCTTGTGCAAAATTGCTAATAATCCATAGTTCAAAGCCTGATGGAAATATAGAGGTAGATGGTGATTATAATCCGTGGTTCAAAAGCCTGATGGAAATATAGAGGTAGATGGTGATTATAATACGTGGTTCAAAAGCCTGATGGCCTGGGGGTAAAAACTGTTTGTCAGTCTAGTAGTCCTTGCTTTCACACTCCTGTAGTGTCTGCCAGATGGTAGGAGCATGAATAGTCTGTGTTGTGGGTGTGTTTGGTCCCTGATGATGCTCTGTGCCCTTTTTGTGACCCGGGTGTTGTAAATGTCCTGTAGCGGAGGGAGGACAGCTCCACAGATGAACTGTGCCATTTTAATGACACGCTGGAGCGCCTTTCTGTCCTGAGTTGTGCAGTTCCCATACCACACAGTGATGGAATTTGTCAGGACACTCTCCACTATGCACCTGTAGAAGTTGCTGAGGAGTTTGGTGGACAGTCCAAATTTCCTCAGCTTCCTCAAGGAGAAGAGTCTCTGTTGAGCCTTCTTGATGGTCTGCTGTGTGTTGTGTGTCCAGGTGAGATCCTCACTGATGTGAGTTCCGAGGAATTTAAATGTTTTCACCCTCTCCACCTATGTCCCGTTGATGTGCAGCGAGGCATGCTGGTCTCTCCTCCTCTTCCTCAGGTAAATAATCATCTCCTTGGTCTTCTCAGCATTCAAGGAGATATTATTTTCCTGGCACCAGGAGACCAGCTGAGCCACCTCTTCCCTGTAGGCTCTCATCACCGCCGGTGATCAGCCCAATGACAGTGGTGTCATCAGTGAACTTGATGATGGAAGTGTTGCTCTGGGTGGGGGTGCAGTCGTAGGTGAAGAGGGTGTACAGGAGTGGACTGAGCACACAGCCTTGGGGGGTCCCTGTGCTCACTGTCTTGGTGCTGGGTGTTCTGGTACCGACTCTGACAGCCTGGAGTCTATTTGTGAGAAAGTCTATTTTTGAGCTGACGCACTTCCTGTTTCCTGAGTTGTTCGCGCCGAATCTTTTTTCCCGCGAGTGCCGGCGTTAATTACTAATCCTTTTTTAACTTTTTTTCTATAAATAAATTTCCAGTATCGTCTTCATTTTTATTATACTGTCGCTTTCATTTTTGTACTTTTCACTTTCGCTTTCCTTTTTCCGGTTTTTTTTTCCGGTTTTTTCTCTTTCTTTTTTCGGAAGAACCCCGAGACCGGAAGCTTTCTTTTTTTCTCCTCCACAAGCGGAGGCCATCTGATCTGCTTTAATATCAACAGATCTTCATTTAAGGTACGTGAATCTTTTCATCATGGCACACCTTCAGCCTGTTCAGTGTGCTGAGTGCAGGATGTTTAGTCATTCTTCCTCCGTCACTAGCGATAGCTCTATTAGCTTTACTTGTGATAAGTGCAGATTAGTTAGCTCTCTGACGGAGAAGATTTCAGTGCTAGAAGCGCGTGTCCAGGCTTTAGAGCAGGTTAGTGAGCGTGAGAACAGTGTAGTTTCTGTTAGGGAAAGTCTGGACGCCCTAGGTGGAGTTAGCAATCCCCCAACTCCGGCATTAGAGCCCTTACAGCGGGGCGAATGGGTGACGGCTCGGCGGCATAAGCATAGAGCCAAAGCTACCGCTGAGGCTCGCCCACGGGAGCACCACTCCTCTCCGCGTCACGTGTCGAACAGGTTTGCTCACGTGTCGAACAGGTTTGCTCTCCTTAGTGATGCACCCACTGAGAAACCTGAAAGAGCTCTGGTTATAGGGGACTCTATCATACGGCACGTGAAATTAGCTCAGCCTTTAGGGGCACCAGCAGCTTTAGTCAGGTGTATACCGGGAGCCAGGGCGCCGGACATAGCAGGTAATCTTAGGGTTCTAGGCAAGCATAGGTTCTCAAAGATAGTTATCCATGCAGGAGCTAATGATATACGCCTTCGTCAGTCTGAGGTTACTAAGAGTAACTTTGTAGAGGTGTTTAAATTAGCGAAGGCGATGTCCGATGCTGTAGTATGCTCTGGCCCCATCCCAATGCGGCGTGGCGATGTAGCTTACAGCAGGTTATGGTCGCTGAACTGCTGGCTGTCCAGGTGGTGCTCTGAAAACAGTGTGGGCTTTATAGATAATTGGGCTAATTTTGAGGGCACTGCTGGCCTGTTAGGGCGGGACGGTATCCATCCCACTCGGGAAGGTGCTGCTCTCATTTCCTGCAGCATAGGTCATAGTCTCAGAACAGGCCTAGTTAATTTCTGACAATCCAGAGCCAAGGCCAGGGAGCAGACGAACAGGCTAAACCGACTGTCTGCTAGCTGCACAGAGTCGTCACTCAGGGCCCACTACATCGAGACTGTGTCTGTTCCCCGAGCTCAACAAAAAGGTAGAAATTTTCAGAGAGTTTGTTCCAGTAACCTAATCAATATAAAATTAGATCAGACTGACTGTACAGCTGCTGCCAGCACCTTTGATCTAAAGGTGGGGCTATTAAATATTAGATCTCTTACATCTAAAGCGCTAATGGTTAATGAACTCATTACTGATCAGGAGTTTAATGTACTGTGTTTAACAGAAACATGGATTAAGCCAAATGAATATATAGCATTAAATGAAGCGAGTCCTCCTGGATACAGTTATATACACCAGCCTCGTCTAACTGGCAGAGGAGGAGGCGTCGCGGTTATTTATAACGATTATCTAGGTGTAACACACAAACCTGGTTATAAATTTAATACATTTGAAGTTCTTCATACTCATATAATGTATGTAGCCTCAAAAAATAAGTCTACCCAGTTAATTCCATTGCTTATTATTTACAGGCCCCCGGGGCCATATTCTGAGTTTCTTTCTGAATTTGCAGATTTTATCTCAGATTTGGTTATTTCCTTAGACAAAGCTTTAGTTGTCGGAGATTTTAATATTCACTTTGATAACCCAGAAGACCCTTTAAAAACAGCGTTTGTGTCCATCTTAGATTCAGTCGGGATTAAGCAGAATGTCATAGGACCGACCCATAATGGTGGTCACACCCTTGATCTAATACTAACATTTAGATTAAACGTAGACAATATAGTCATACTTCCACAGTCTGAAGTTATCTCAGATCATTGTCTCATCTCATTCAAAATATGTCTGAGTAATAATATATGCACCTCACCACGCTACTGTATTAAACGTACTTTCACGTCAACTACTGCACAGAGCTTTATAAATGATCTCCCAGAGCTGTCAACTTTGATTGGGTCACTGTCAGCCCCTGCAGAACTCGATCAGGCAACTGAATGCTTAGAGTCAACATTCCGCCATACTTTAGATAATGTAGCTCCTCTAAAAAGGAAAATGGTCAGAGACAAAAAATTAGCACCCTGGTATAATGATGACACTCGCACATTAAAACAGACCACTCGAAAATTGGAACGTAAATGGCGTCAAACAAAATTGGTAGTGTTCAAATTGGCGTGGAAGGAGAGCTTCCTGAAGTATAAAAAAGCTCTTAGTGCTGCGAGATCAACATATCTCTCCTCCCTAATAGAAGATAACAAAAATAATCCTAGATTCCTATTTAATACTGTAGCAAAATTAACCAGGAATAAGTCCACTATAGACACATGCACACCTGCAGTATGTAGTAGCAACGACTTCATGAATTTTTTTAATGACAAAATTGAGAATATCCGACAAAAAATTCAAACTACTAATTTAAGGTTAGACAATGAAAGTGAACTTGTAGTTAACAATATAACTGTATCAGATCATCAGTTAGAATGTTTTACTCCCCTAAAAGAAACTGAATTACTCTCATTAATCTCTACATCAAAAGCCTCAACTTGCGTACTAGATCCCTTACCGACACATCTATTCAAACAGATAATGCCTGGAGTAATTGAACCGCTTCTAAAAATAATAAATTCTTCTCTTATGATTGGCTATGTACCCAAATCCTTTAAACTAGCAGTTATCAAACCCCTGATTAAAAAACCTGACCTTGATCCCTGTCAGCTGTCCAATTATCGGCCAATATCAAACCTCCCCTTTATCTCCAAGATCCTTGAAAAAGCTGTGGCACAGCAGTTATGCTCATATTTACATAGGAATAACATCCATGAAATGTATCAGTCAGGATTTAGACCTCATCATAGCACAGAGACAGCACTGGTTAAAGTAGTAAACGACCTACTGTTGGCGTCTGATCAGGGCTGTGTCTCGCTACTTGTGTTGCTTGACCTTAGTGCAGCATTTGATACCATTGATCATTCCATTCTTCTGGATAGACTAGAAAATGTTGTGGGAGTTAAGGGAATGGCCCTCTCCTGGCTCAGGTCTTATCTAACTGATCGTTATCAGTATGTCGATATAAATGGTGATATTTCTAGACGTACCGAGGTAAAGTTTGGTGTTCCACAAGGTTCTGTCTTGGGTCCACTGCTTTTTTCTCTATATATGTTACCTTTGGGCGATATTATTCGTAAACATTGTATTAGTTTCCACTGTTATGCTGATGACACACAGTTGTATGTCTCTGCAAAACCTGATGAGAGACACCAGCTTAATAGAATTGAGGAATGTGTTAAGGACATTAGACACTGGATGCTTATAAATTTCCTTCTGCTTAACTCTGACAAGACTGAAGTACTTGTGCTAGGACCACATAAAGCTAGAAGTAAGTTTTCTGATTACACAGTAACTCTGGATGACATTTCTGTTTCTTCACGTGCAGCAGTAAAAGACCTCGGAGTGATTATTGACCCCAGTCTTTCATTCGAAACTCACATTGATAACATCACCCGGATAGCTTTCTTTCATCTCAGAAATATTGCAAAGATAAGAAATTTAATGTCATTGCATGATGCAGAAAAACTAGTCCATGCTTTCGTTACCTCCAGGTTGGATTATTGTAATGCCTTACTGTCTGGATGTTCCAATAAGTGCATAAACAAGCTCCAGTTAGTTCAAAATGCCGCAGCAAGAGTCCTTACTAGAACTAGAAAATATGACCACATCACGCCTGTCTTATCCACACTGCATTGGCTCCCAATCAAATTTCGTATTGATTATAAAATACTACTATTGACCTTTAAAGCACTAAATGGTCTCGCACCACAGTACCTGAGTGAACTTCTGCTCCTCTATGACCCGCCACGCCTACTTAGATCAAAAGGTGCAGGCTATCTGCTGGTACCTCGTATAGTGAAGGCTACATCAGGGGGCAGAGCCTTTTCTTACAAAGCCCCACTGTTATGGAACAGCCTTCCAAGTAATGTTCGGGAATCAGACACAGTCTCAGCATTTAAGTCTAGGCTGAAAACATATCTGTTTAGTCAAGCCTTTTGTTAATGGTGTTTATGAGGTAAAGGAGTAGATCTGGAGGGTCCTCAGACATAGAGTGTTTTGGTAAACTGGGATGTATGGATGCTGTCAGTCCCCACTCGCTTGCTCACTCGAGTTTGTTGACGGTGCAGTGGCTGGCTGCTTTATGTCCCGGGGCTCCCTCATGCCTGTGTTACCTTCTGGCTCTCTCCTTTTAGTTATGCTGTCATAGTTAGTTGCCGGAGTCCCTGCTTGTACTCGGTGCAATATGTATACTGTTCCTACTTATTCAGGTGACATTGGGCATACCTAACCACCTGTGTTTTCTTTCTCTTCCCCCCCCCCCACCCCAAATCTGTCCCCTGAGTTACATGGAGTCAACAGGAAATCTTTTGGTGGAGACGGTGGGGACCTCGACTGGCTATCGTAGCCTGCAGGGAATCGGCCATCAGACGTTCTGTCGCATGTCCCAGACCCGGTGAAATGTAACTGAATTGTCTTGGCCAGGCCTAAGGGTCCCATCTGCATCTCATCATTGCTGAGGAGTGTGCTCCCATCACCCAATCAAGCATTCAGCCAGAGCAGGTCATGATATATTTTTTACCATATTAACATGCCATTGTGCGTCATGCCTGATGTAAAGACTCTCGTCTCTGCGAGCCTACCACACAGATTTAATACTTGTCATTTTTAGGGCATACCTAACAACGTGTTTTCTTTCTCTCCCCCCCATCTGTCCCTCTGAGTTACATGTTGATCCTGGGATTGAGATGCTGGCCTCTTCTGCCCCTCGGACCTGCTTGATCTATCCTGGTGCCCTGTGTCTGGTCGGAGTTTTATCGCCCCACTCCTGTGAAGGACGGCCCCATGAGGACAGTTGAGGGTTATACCTGTTAAAACTGTTAATATTATAGTCAGGCTGTCTGTTGTTGCCCAAATGAGGATGGGTTCCCTTTTGAGTCTGGTTCCTCTCGAGGTTTCTTCCTCATGTCGTCTGAGGGAGTTTTTCCTTGCCACCGTCGCCACAGGCTTGCTCATTGGGGATAGATTAGGGATAAAATTAGCTCATGTTTTAAGTCGTTCAAATTCTGTAAAGCTGCTTTGCGACAATGTTTATTGTTAAAAGCGCTGTACAAATAAACTTGAAAGTCCAGGACCCAGCAGCAGAGGGAGGATGTCAGTCCAAGGGTGGAGAGCTTCTCTGTCAGTCTGCTGGGGATGATGGTGTTGAAAGCTGAACTGTAGTCCACAAACAGCATTCAAACATAGGTGTCCCTGTGTTCCAGGTGTGACAAGGCTGTGTGGATGGCTGCATTGATGGCATCATCAGTTGAACGGTTCTGATGATATGCAAATTGAAGGGGGTCTATTGTGGCTGGGATGCCCTTTTTGATGTATGACATAACTATCCTCTCAAAATACTTCATTACAACTGAAGTGAGTGCAATTGGGCGATAGTAATTCAGGCATGTTATATTGTTTTTCTTTGGGAGGGGCACTATGGTGGTGGTCTTGAAGCATGTAGGCACATGTTACAACCAGCTAACCAGCGTAACACACGAATGACCAAAAAACCAACAGACTCAAGTCTAGGGGGTTTATTACAAGTAAGGGGTTTACAATATAAGAAAATAGTAAATAAAAATAAAGACAATAACTAAATATGATAAGGGTAAATAATGGTATCAACTGCTGGCATGAAGATAACCCCTCTTGCTCCTGGTCACAGCTCCCATTTATAGTGTGCAACATGCCAGGTAGACCAATTGGAGACGTCCCACCAACAGGGAACACCTGGAAAACAATCAACAGGCAAAACACAAGAAAATACGGGAGAACCTACAGCCACCTAGAGGTAGAAGAGGGACATAACACCTCCACACCGAAATGGTGACTATAGTCTCCATAAATCAATATTTAACTACATACATAGGACCATGATGCACTGCATCCACTGACTTGGTTGGGTGCAATGCAATTTCAGAAACAAAAAAAAAAAAATACAGCCATGCTGTAATAACAAAACATGAAAACAAACACTCACAAAGATCAACACATTCACACAACAGACAAAAAAAGTCAAAACAAAAACATGACATACGGTTTAATCACAACCGTAGACATGAAAAGAGGCTAAGGCACTCTTGACAAGGCGTCAGCCAAGATGTTGTCAGTGCCGCGAATGTGTCTGATCGATATTTAAAGGTTGCAAGATCAGACGCCATCGCATCAGACGCTGATTGGCATTACGCATGCGATGGAGAAACTTCAAAGGGTCATGATCACTGAACATGATAATTTTCTCTGAGGCACCCAAATACACCTCGAAGTGTTGCACAGCGAGAACAAGCACCAAAGCTTCCTTTTCGATGGTGGAGTACCTCTGTTGCTGATCATTAAACTTTTTTGAAAAGTAGCAAACAGGGTGTTGGACACATTCTGAACCAGTCTGCAAAAGGACCGCTCGAGCACCAGAGTCGCTGGCATCAACTGCCAAATGAAAAGGTTTGTCAAAGTCAGGGGCAGCCAAAACAGGCGCAGAAATTAATAGGGCTTTAACATTTTCAAAAGCGCTTTGGCAATGATCAGACCAAACAAAAGGAACCTTCAGGCTAAGTAAATCAATAAGTGGAGCAACTACTGCAGAAAAATTCTTGCAGAACCCACGATAGTAGCCCACCATTCCAAGAAAATGGCGCAACTCTTGATGATCAACAGGGGCAGGAAAACTAGTGATGGCAGACACTTTTGATCTCCATAGCCCTAGGAGTTAACGGGATCTGCCAATACCCTTTCAGCAGATTGAATTTGCTGACAAAGGTTGCAGATCCAACGTGGTCAACACAGTCATCAAGCCTGGGGAGTGGATAACAATCAGGCTTGGTGACTGCATTGATGCGCCTGTAATCAGTACAAAAACGATAAGTGCTGTCCGGCTTTCCAACAAGAATGCATGGAAAGCTCCATGCACTCGAACTAAGCTCAGCAATATTATTTTCGAGCATATATGCCACCTCCTTCTTTAATATCGCTCGCATTACGGGGTTAATGCGATACGGGTGCTGCTTAATTGGAGCTGCAGAGCCAACATCAATGTCATGTTGCATGACGTGTTTGAGTGGGAATGTCATTAAACAGCTCCAGGAACTGGTGTATTACTTCCAGCAAATCGGCTTTTTGGGGCTCAGATAGATGTAGAAAATGATTGCCTAAAACCGAGAGCATTTCCGAATTGCGTAACCACCCAACAACTACAGCACGAGATGGGCTACTCTCAAGGTCTTCATGCTCCTCCACCAAAGCAGACATCAGCACCACCCAATCAGTGGACAGCGGACGATCACTGACAGAACCAGCTGACGCCGACTCGACACTTGGAGGATTCTCCTCGCGCTGATAAAAAGGCTTGAGCATATTAATGTGACAGAGACGCCTCTGCTGACGACGGTCTGGTGTGGCAATTACATAATCATGGTCGGACACTTTGTGCTCTATCACATAAGGCCCACTAAAACAAGCCTGAAGCACAGATCCTAAAATAGGAAGCAGCACAAGAACTTTATCGCCAACGTTAAAGTGGTGATCAACAGCCTTCCTATCATACCACTGCTTCATTTTACTCTGAGCTTGCGCTAAATTTTCACGAGCCAACTCACGGGCACGATGTAGACGAGCACGAAAACTTGATACATGTGTCAATATGTCTTGTGCGGAGTTGTCACAACAAAACTGATCTTTTAAAACAGCCAAGGGGCCTCATGGTGTGTGTGCAAAAACAAGATCAGCTGGACTAAATCCAAGTGATTCCTGCCTCACCTCTCTACAAGCAAAGAGTAACCAAGGCACTGCATCTGCCCAATCCTTTCCCGTTTCCAAGCAATACGCATGCAACATGCTCTTAATTGTCTGGTGTTGGTGTTCCAATGCACCCTGACTAGCTGGGTGGTAGGCAGAGGAAATGTTGTGCTGTATATTCAATTGCTTTAAAACACAGGTAAAAATTCGAGACATAAAATTGGACCCACGGTCAGTCTGGATGATCTTAGAAAGACCGAACAGAGAGAAAAATTTAAGCAGTTCCTTCAAGATGCAATTAGCTGTAACTTTAAGTAGAGGAACAGCCTCTAGAAATCATGTAGCTGAACACAACATTGTAAGCAGATATTGATAACCACTCCTTGATTTCATGAGTGGCCCAACAATGTCAACAATAACATGATCAAAAGGCTGGCCAATGGCTGGAATTGGGTACAAGGTCGCGGGAGGAATCGTTTGATTCGGTTTACCAATAAGTTGGCAGGTTTTACAAGTTTTACAAAAACGAACCACATCCCTTTTCAGACCGGGCCAATAAAAATGCTGACTAATCCGGTTATGTGTTTTTGCAATACCCAAATGTCCGGCAATGCCATCATGAGCTACACTCAATATTTCACCTCTGTACACAAAAGGAATCACAATCTGATGGGCAGAATTCCACTGGTCAGGTACATTATAAGGCTTCCATTTCCTCATCAAAATACCGTCCTGAAAATAAAAGCATTGTGGCTCTTTATCAAGATCGATATCTGACGAGGCATGAGACACAAGAGGGGCAAGAGACATATCTGCTTTTTGAGCAGTGATCAACTCAGTGTGAGACAAACGAAGAGAAGCTTTACTGGTTATCTTTAACTCAAACACTTCTCCATCTAATTTTGACATCTCACCAGGATTACACAAAAAAGAATCTGACGAATCAATATCAGGAGAGACATGCTCTTTTCTCTCCAGGGGAATAGAAACATTTTTAGACATAGCGCGCGTAACCGCACAGGCAGGAAAAACGTCGGGGTACTTGCGCACACAATCATGACTTGCTGGCTTATCTGGCACAGCAACCACTTGAGGTAGCACTTCCCCCCACACAGAATTTCCGGCAATGTCATTTCCAAGAATAAAAGACACACCTTGAACAGGCAGAGATGGACAAACACCCACAGCAACGGTACCAGTAATGACATTAGATTTCAAGTTAATGTAATGAAGTGGCACGACAGTGCATCCCATTTCAAAGCCACGAACCAACACACTTGCACCAATTTTAGTTGCGTCAGACAATGGCAAAATGCCTTGCAAGATAAACGATTGCGCTGCACCGGTGTCTCGCAAAATACGAACATGCGTCTGCTCTTTATCACCGGGCAGAGACACAAAACCGTCACTGAGAAAGGGCTCATACCCTGTCTGAACATCACATGCAAGTTCACGAGGTGGAGAAATGGGTGACCTTAAAACTGTTTTAATTAAACCAAAACCTTTTGCAGCATTTTTCTTTTTCAAAACCCCGCAATCGGCCAAAACGTGCCCTGGTCATTTACAATAATAACAAGAAACCTGTTCAGATTTATTAGATGACTGGACTTTATCAAGTCAAGTTTATTTGTATAGCGCTTTTAACAATAAACATTGTCGCAAAGCAGCTTTACAGAATTTGAACGACTTAAAACATGAGCTAATTTTATCCCTAATCTATCCCCAATGAGCAGTAGTGGGCGAAGACCCGTCAGATCTGTGTCTGTCTTTAGAAGGAACATGATGAGTTAGAACATATTCATCGGCCATTACAGCAGCTTCACGCAGCGTATCAACCTGGCGCTCATTAAGGTAGACTGAAACAGCACTGGGAGAGCAGTTTTTAAACTCTTCGAGCAAAATCAACTCGCGCAGTTTACCCAGGCTATCTACGCCTTTTGAAGCACACCAACGGTCAAAAAGCGTTTCTTTTTCCCGAGCAAACTCTAAATAAGTCTGCCGGTCAGTCTTCTTATAATGCCTAAAGCGCTGCCTATAGGCTTCAGGGACAAGCTGATAGCCCCGCAAAATAGCCGCTTTCACTTCATAATTAGAACTCTGTTCCAAAGCCAGTGATGCATAAATCTCTTGCGCATGGCCAATTAAGGTTGACTGAATCAGAAGAGGCCAAAAAGCTTTCGGCCATTTGAGTGTTATAGCAACCTTCTCAAAATGTGGAAAATAATTTTCAACATCCTTCTCAGCAAAGGGTGGAACAAGTTTTATATGCTTGCCGATATAAAAACTGGTAGACGGAAAAAAATCTAGGTTTTCCCCCACAGCCTTTGCTTCAAGCCATCGCAAGTCCAGTTCATTTTTGGAGGCTCTAAGGCACAAATGTTCTCTCTGATGATCTAATTCTTTTTCATGGATGGACAATTCTTTTAAATGAATAGCCTCTTTTAAATCAACAGGTGGCAGGATTCCTTTTTCAACTAGATAGGGTAGGACGACAGACTTAACAGTATTTTTCAAACGTTTCTCACTACTACTTAATTCAATCTGCAATAAAGATGCTACCTCTATCAACTGCTCTTTGGTAAGGCGATGAAAACCTTCCACTGATGGATTTTCAATGAAATCCTGCGCTACCGCAGACATGATTAACAAGATCAAAGAAATAAATCAAAGCAAATGGCTGCAATATACAAACTTCAAACAAAGTGGCCACAAAAATACCCCCCCCCCCCAAAAAAAAAAAAAAAATGACCATGAAAACATTTGGGTGTTGCCAAATACCACGCCAGCACAAATTACTACAGGAGGATAAGTGATTAGACGATCAAAGGGTCGAAACCCGGAAATCACAGCAGCCCAAAGTCTAATCCCTAACAAATATCAACCTGCACTACACTACAATCGCATTACACAAAAATCTCAAGGCATCAAAACAAAAGAGCATGTTAACTGGGTGGTTCGCTGCTGCACCACAACCCCTACTTACCTAACCAAAGAAAACTAACTCAAACTCTCTAGTCTTCAGTGGTTCCCCTAAAAGGCGAAGTTTAACCGCGAACTCAGGGGTGAAGGATATCACCCCTGAAGCAGGCCAACTAAGGGCTACCACCAAAAACAATATAACTAAAATAAAAAAGTGGTGGACTCTAGTGTCCACCCAACGGCTACCTGATTATGGTGCACGCTAGACACCCAGAAAACAGTACTCACCAACACAATCACATTGAGACAACTTGCCGTATACCCACAACACAGGCCCACTAGGAAAATCCCGGACGAGCCCCCATTATGTTACAACCAGCTAACCAGCATAACACACGAATGACCAAAAAACCAACAGACTCAAGTCTAGGGGGTTTATTGCAAGTAAGGGGTTTACAATATAAGAAAATAGTAAATAAAAATAAAGACAATAACTAAATATGATAAGGGTAAATAACAGCATCAACTGCTGGCGTGAAGACAACCCCTCTTGCTCCTGGTCACAGCTCCCATTTATAGTGTGCAACATGCCAGGTAGACCAATTGGAGACGTCCCACCAACAGGGAACACCTGGAAAACAATCAACAGGCAAAACACAAGAAAATACGGGAGAACCTACAGCCACCTAGAGGTAGAAGAGGGACATAACAGCACAGAAGACATGGAGAGGGACAGGTTGAAAATGTCTGTGAAGACCTCTGCTAACTGTGTGGAGCAGGCCCTCAAGGCATGGCTGGGGATGTTGTCAGGGCCGGCTGCCTTTCGGGGGCTAATCCTCCTGAAGACCTTGCTCACCTCGGTTATGGTCACAATAGGTGAAGAGCTCTGTGCTGCCTCTGTTGGTAGAATCCCTCTGTGTTGGTTGGTGTTGAGGGTGTTGAAGCGAGCATAGAACTCGTTCAGCTCATCTGGTGATGTGTTGTGGTTGGCTGTGACCCTGCTGTTCTTCTGCTGAAAATTGGTGATGTGTTGCAGGCCCTGCCACATGCATCTGGAGTCTGAGGTGTTGTAATATCCTTCCAGCTTCAGTCTGTACTGCCTCTTGGCTTCCCTGATGGATCTGCGTAGGTCATATCTGGCCTTTTTATATCCATCTGCATTGCCAGAGGCAAAAGCGGTGGAGCGTGCATGTAGCATGGAGCATACTTCACTGTTAATCCAAGGTTTTTGGTTAGGATATATTTTGCAGTGCTTGGTGGGGACAATGTCATTAATACACGTACTGATGTAGCTGGTGACCACAGATGCATATTCCCCTAAATCCACAGAACAGTCTTCTCTCAAAGCAGCAGTCTTAAACACATCCCGGTTTGTAGAACTGAAGCAGTCCTGGAGCACTAGATCAGTCTCTTCATTCCAAACTTTAACAGTTTTACTCACTGGGGGGGCTTGTTTGAGAAGGGCCTTGTAAGCTGGGTAGAGGAACACAGAGATGTGGTCAGACTGTCCAAAGTGGGGGCGGGGCACAGCCTTGTAGCCATTTCTCACATTGCTGTAGACATGGTCCAGGATGTTATTGTCCCTTGTCGGAAAGCTCACGTGTTGATGGTACTTTGGTAGCACAGTCCTGAGGTTGCAATGATTAAAATCCCCAGCCACGATGAACACAGCATCTGGGTGTGTGGTCTTGTATTTGCCGATGATGTCATGTAATAGTCCTAGCGCTGTAGTGCGGTCGGCCCGTGGCGGGATGTAAACAGCCAGCATAAACACAGCACTGAACTCCCTCGGTAGATAAAAGGGTCTGCACTTCACCATCAGCACTTCAATGTCCACACAACAGTGTTTTTCAACCACCTGTACGTCTGTACGCCATCTGTTGTTAACACAAACACACCGCCACCTTTGTTTTTACCGGAAGCAGATGTGCGGTCTCCATGGTGCATGGAGTGGATCTGTAGTTCAATGGCAGGCTTGCAGTAGTCCAGGTTTCCGTAAAAATCAGGGCACAACACTCTCTGATCTCATGTTGAGATGTTATCCTGGTTCTCAGCTCATCCATCTTATTCTCGAGTGAGCGAACGTTAGCTAGCAGAAGGCTAGGTAGCGGTGGTCTTGTAGCTCTAGCCTTTAGCCTAGCATGTAGCCCGCCTCTCTTACTGCGCCTCCATTTTGGGTGCGTGGATCGTCGGCCGTTTCGCCTACTCAAGTCTGGTGATGATGCGGCCTGCCAGATGGTGTCGGTGTAGCTTCAGTCAGTGTCAGCGATGAGAAGAAAGCTACAGTCCAGAAGGACTGGACTGGGCCTGTGGTGAATTTTACCAATGTCCAGAAGTGTGTCTTTGCTGTAGGTGATCCTAGTGTACAAGCACTGAGCATTTGTCACAATCAAAATTACTAAAATAAACAATAAAGACAATTGGTGTCGGGAGCGCGTTACAAACATGTTCACCACGGGGGGCACCATTTTGAAAAAAAAAGGTCCTTAAGGGTGATTTGATCAGTGTAGGAGGCCAGCTATGACATTCTGACCTGCAGACTGGTGAAAAGCAACCCATAATCTTGCCTAGAGACAGCCATCTATCTCTTCTACTGACATGCCACCATCATGAGCAAACAAGGCACCAGGGTCCTCACATCACTGAAGGAGCTGTAAGGGCAGCAGGGCTGTGGGTCTTAGGTGGCAAGAGACTCATCAACTCAGTGATCCACAACTGTGTTACATGCAAGAAGTTCAGAGGGAAGTTTATGGAGCAACATATGGCAGACTTACCACCAGAATGCCTACAGGCATGCCCACCTTTTACATATGTAGGGCTTGATGTTTTTGGTCCTTGGTTAGTTGCAGTGAGAGGGACTCGAGGAGGAGAAGCAGAAAGCAAAAGATGGGCCATCATGTTTAGTTGCATGAGTTCCAGAGTGGTCCATATTGAACTATTAGCATCTATGGACACATCGAGTTGCATAAATGCACTTAGGTGCTTTTTTGCTATCACAGTCCCAGCCAAGCAGCTCAGATCAGACTGCAGCACTAATTTCATCAGCGCAAGCAAAGAACTTGGGATGAACAAAGACCATCTGGATCCAAATATCCAGAGGTACCTCAGCAAACAAGGATGCATTTGGGAGTTCAACCCACCCCATGCTTCACACATGGGGGGATGCTGGGAAAGGATGATCAGAACAGCAAGAAGGATCTTGGATTCTATGCTACTGCAACTTGACACTTGCCTAACACATGAAGTGCTAGCAACATTAATGGCAGAGGTCACTGCCATTATGAATGCATGCCCTCTTGTACCAGTATCCATGGACCCAGACAACCCCCAGATACTCTCTCCATCAGTACTCCTCACTCAGAAGACCTGCGTCCCACCACCCCATGGCAGCTTCACAGAGAAGGATCTCTACACAAAGCAGTGGCGACAAGTCCAAGCTCTTGCTAACAGGTTTTGGTCATGCTGGCAACAAGAGTACCTACCCCATCTACAGCGCAGACAGAAGTGGACAACACCTCATCGAAACCTACAAGTCAGAGATATCATCTTACTGAGAGACAAGCAAGCCGAGCGCAACTCTTGGCCCATGGGCAGGATTACTGCCACATTCCCTGGGAATGATGGACATGTCAGAAAGGTTCAGGTCAAGACTATGGAGCAAGGCATTGTAAAGATGTTTGTTAGACCTATTGCAGAAGTAGTTTTGCTTCTCTCAGAAGACAAGCATAAGAACTGATTGAGTTCCTCAAAATTTAGGTTTAGTGACCTCACAGAGGTCATAGCGTATCTATGATACGACCTCACAGAGGTCATAGCGTATCATATCGTATCTATCATAGCATATCATAAGTAGCGACAGCAGCATGACACTCTGTAAAAAGAGAAGACGACATAAGATTCAGCATGTCTCTCTTTTTCTCTTTCTGTATTTGTTATGCAGTTTTCACTCCATGTCATTGTGAAGGAGTCATCAGTAAACGTCCCTCGGACCACTATGAATGACTCATTGTCTCTTTGAGTGGAGTTTAGCTTCATGTTTTGTTAGCGGTTGCTACACCCTTACAAGAACACTAAAGAGAATGGCATTGAACTTGTGATTTCGGCACTATTATAACAAGGTGTTTTGGTCCCTTGTTCTTCTCTGTATAATACTCTAGTTAACCCTGTAAAGAAATCAAATGGGGCCTGGAGATTCACTCCGGACTTGAGATGCATTAATCAGTTGGTTATTCCTATCAGCCCTCCTATACCAGATGTAGCTTCCATTTTATTATCTATTCCTAGTCAACATACCCACTTTACTGTCATTGATCTTTGCAGTGCATTTTTCAGTGTTCCTGTGAGTGTTGAGACTCAACCCTTGTTTCTCACCTATCCCTTGACTTCCGAAGATGTCGTTGGGGCACCCGTGAAGCCTGAGCCATCACTCTCCTCCATCTGTCTCTGTCCTCCACAGCTCTCAGGGACTCTGCCGTGCTCAATCCTGTCCATTCATGAATGTTGTTTTCCCATCTCTTCAATATACATTCAATATACATGGACCTGCCAATCTCAAGGGTTCATTGACTCCCCGATGGTCTTCTCTGTTGTTGTTTGAGACTCACTGAACTCTCTGACTCTCCCTGATGGCTGCATGTTGCTCCAGCATGCGGATGACATTCTGCTATCAGCTGTGGATGAGTCCAAGTGTGAACAAGGCTCTCTGTCTCTTCTTGTGCACCTGGCTAGGTGTGGATTTAAAGCCTCATGGTCCAAGCTGCAGTTTTGTCAGCCTTTGGTGTGATACCTTGGCTTTGACATCTTTCAAGGTGAGCATTGTCTCTCATCTAATAGACTCTCTGTGATACTTGAGGTGGCTTCTACCTCAAATAAGACTGACGTTGTCTTTTCTCAGACTCATTAACTATTGTCCTCAGTACATTCCAGGCTGTTCTCATCAAGAACAACCAGTGGTCAAGACAAGATCTTAAGAAAGTCCTGCCTCAAAGAGCAGCCCAATGACATTGCATGGACATCTGAAGTTATGCACTCATTCTGTTATCTGAAACAATCTTTTACATCAGCTCCAACATCAGGTATGCCTGACTACAATCTGTCCTTCTACCTGTATGTCTCAGAAGATGGATTGATCATGACAGGGGTCCTAGCCCAAGAGCATGGTGAAGGTACAGAAAAGCTGGCGATGTTCTTTGGGACCGTGGCTGACCCATTGCAGCATAGCCCACTTCATGTCTGGGTACTCCAGCATGCTGGTGGCTGGGAGCTCCCAAGCCATGAGCTGTGCTTCCACCAATAGGAGCGGCAATAGGCGAGCTGCCCACTGTGTTTGGCCATGAGCTTGTCTCCGCAATGTGCTCAAACAGCTCAAGGAAGGCTTTGGGTTGTCCTGCAGCCCCATGTTGACCACCTGAGCAGGAACACTGGCTACAGGAGTGACTGCTGGAGTCCCTGATGACTGGACTAAGCTCTGCACCACCTGCTGGTCCTTCGCCTGGGCCTGCACAGGGTGTGGAATCGCTGTCCCTGTTCAACAGGCAGTGCAAGAAGCTCTTGGTGCTGGCATTGGAAGTCAATGGTGAATATCTGAAGGAGCTCCCTGACCGGTTTGGACTTCATGGTGGCATTTGTTCCTCAGTTTCTGGGTACCAACAGATAGCCTACACCTTTTGATCTAAGTAGGCATAGTGGGTCAGAAAGGACCAGACATTCACTCAGGTCCTATGGTGCAAGACCATTCAGTGCTTTTAAAGGTTAATAGTCATATTTTATAATCAGTGCAAAATTTGATTGGGGATCAATGCAATGTGGATAAGATATGAATGATGTGGTCATATCTTCTATTTCTAGTAAGGACACTTGCTGCTGCATTCTGAACTAACTGGAACTTGTTTCTGCACTTATTGGAACATCCAGACACTATGGTATTACAATCACCCAACCTAGAGGAAACAAAAGTATGAAGTAGGTTTTCTGCATCATGTCATCTTCTTCTTTTTCACTCATCCAGTGTGTTCTGGGTTGGGTCCCTTTCCTTGGGGTTCTTGGCTAAGTCAGTACAGCTGACTAGCCACTCCTCTGCTGCTGGTCATGGACAATTTAGAGTAGCTAATTAGCCTAACTGTGTGTCTTTGAACTATGGGGGAAACCAGAACACCCAAAGGAAACCCACAGAGACACAATGGAATAGAAAATGGTGGCGCGCATGGTTGCAGTGGCTTACGGCTCTCCTTTTCAGTGCTCTTTTTTTGTTTGTTTTTGTATTTATTTCTTGCTTGTTTGTGCAACATCGGTTCTGCAAACATCCAGTACACCCGCCAGACACTTTTAGCCATCGGTAACCAACATCAGGTATCTGTTTCAAGCGACTTTCTCTTCACGCATAACATCCCAGATGACATAGCGAGACCGCCGGGCTCTCTGTGGATTGTTGTCGGGTCTAGGAGGTGGCACAGACAGAGGAGGGAGAGGAAGCAGAAGTGGGGCTGCAGGTCCGGTGCTATGCTAAGGCTAAGAAAACAACCACACAAGCCACCTCTACCAAGCCTGTATCTCTCTAATGCTAGATCCCTGGTACATAAAATGGATGATCTGGAACTACAACTCACTGGAAATCACTATGTTCGGGACTGCTGTGTTTTATTTATCACCGAAACCTGGCTTCATCCGGAAATACCCGATGCTAGCTTGCAGCTAGCAGGCCGCACTCTGCTCCGCTGGGATAGAACTGAGGATTCTGGTAAGAGCAGAGGGGGAGGGCTCTGTATTTACATGCATGATAATTGGTGTAACAATGGAACAATTATAGATAAACACTGTTCCCCAGACCTCGAGTACATGTCTGTAAGATGCCGGCCTTTTTTTCTACTGAGAGAGCTAACTGTAGTGATTATCACAGCTGTGTACAGTGGTGCTTGAAAGTTTGTGAACCCTTTAGAATTTTCTATATTTCTGCATAAATATGACCTAAAACATAATCAGATTTTCACACAAGTCCTAAAAGTAGATAAAGAGAACCCAGTTAAACAAATGAGACAGAAATATTATACTTGGTCATTTATTTGTTGAGGAAAATGATCCAATATTACATATCTGTGAGTGGCAAAAGTATGTGAACCTTTGCTTTCAGTATCTGGTGTGACCCCCTTGTGCAGCAATAACTGCAACTAAACGTTTCCGGTAACTGTTGATCAGTCCTGCACACCAGCTTCGAGGAATTTTAGCCCATTCCTCCGTACAGAACAGCTTCAACTCTGGGATGTTGGTGGGTTTCCTCACATGAACTGCTCACTTCAGGTTCTTCCACAACATTTCGATTGGATTAAGGTCAGGACTTTGACTTGGCCATTCCAAAACATTAACTTTATTCTTCTTTAACCATTCTTTGGTAGAACGACTTGTGTGCTTAGGGTCGTTGTCTTGCTACATGACCCACCTTCTCTTGAGATTCAGTTCATGGACAGATGTCCTGACATTTTCCTTTAGAATTTGCTGGTATTATTCAGAATTCATTGTTCCATCAATGATGGCAAGCTGTCCTGGCCCAGATGCAGCAAAACAGGCCCAAACCGTGATACTACCACCATCATGTTTCATAGATGGGATAAGGTTCTTATGCTGGAATGCAGTGTTTTCCTTTCTCCAAACATAACGCTTTTCATTTCAACCAAAAAGTTCTATTTTGGTCTCATCTGTCCACAACATTTTTCCAATAGCCTTCTGGCTTGTCCACGTGATCTTTAGCAAACTGCAGACGAGCAGCAATGTTCTTTTTGGAGAGCAGTGGCTTTCTCCTTGCAACCCTGCCATGCACACCATTGTTGTTCAGTGTTCTCCTGATGGTGGACTCATGAACATTAACATTAGCCAATGTGAGAGAGGCCTTCAGTGGCTTAGAAGTTACCCTGGGGTCCTTTGTGACCTCGCTGACTATTACATGCCTTGCTCTTGGAGTGATCTTTGTTGATCGACCACTCCTGGGGAGGGTAAAAATGGTCTTGAATTTCCACCATTTGTACACAATCTGTCTGACTGTGGATTGGTGGAGTCCAAACTCTTTAGAGATGGTTTTGTAACCTTTTCCAGCTTGATGAGCATCAACAACACTTTTTCTGAGGTCCTCAGAAATCTCCTTTGTTTGTGCCATGATACACTTCCACAAACATGTGTTGTGAAGATCAGACTTTGATAGATCCCTGTTCTTTAAATAAAACAGGGTGCCCACTCACACCTGATTGTCAATCCCATTGATTGAAAACACCTGAGTCGAATTTCACCTTCAAATTAACTGCTAATCCTAGAGGTTCACATACTTTTGCCACTCACAGATATGTAATATTGGATCATTTTCCTCAATAAATAAATGACCAAGTATAATATTTTTGTCTCATTTGTTTAACTGGGTTCTCTTTATCTACTTTTAGGACTTGTGTGAAAATCTGATGATGTTTTAGGTCATATTTATGTAGAAATATTGAAAATTCTAAAGGGTTCACAAACTTTCAAGCACCACTGTATATTCCACCTGACGCCAGTGTAAACACAGCGCTCTCTCTCCTGCTGAACACCATTAACAAACAGCAGCGGGCCCACCCCGACGGTGTTCATATAATCGCAGGAGACTTTAATAAGGCCAACTTGAAGACTGTACTGCCAAAGTTTTACCAACATGTTAAGTGTTCTACTAGAGGGGAGAACACTCTGGATCATGTTTATTCTAACATCAAGCATGCGTATAGAGCCATACCCCTCCCCCACCTCGGCCAGTCAGACCATCTTTCCCTCCTGCTCTCCCCAGCCTACACCCCCCTCAGACGCAGAGCCAGGCCCACCACAAGGACTATCACAACCTGGCCTGACAGTGCACTCTCAAAACTACAGGACTGCTTTAAATGGACAGATTGGGACTTATTTGAACATCAGGAGCTGGAGACATTCACAGGAACAGTGCTGGACTATATCAAGTTCTGCATCGGGAATGTGATGGTGGATAAAAACATCTGGGTCTTCCCAAACCAGAAACCCTGGATGACCAGCCAGGTCCGCTCACTCCTCAGGGCTCGCGATGCTGCCTTCAGGTCAGGTGATAGAGCTCTGTACAGAGCTGCTCGAGCTGATCTGAAAAGAGGTATAAATAAAGCCAAGGCAGACCACAGGCTGTGCATAGAGTCCCACCTGTCCAGCAACAACACACGGGAGGTGTGGCGGGGCATTCAGGACATCACAAACTTCAGAGACTGTGATGCGCCAACAGGAGACTGGAGTGCGCTGCTAGCAGAGGAGCTAAATCGCTTCTTTGCTCGCTTCGAAACATCTCAGCAGCACTCATCTGCTCCTGCCCTGCCTCCACCACCACACAGTTCCTACACCACTCCTTTCACTGTACAGGAGCACAATGTCAGACGGGTGCTCCTGGCAGTGAACCCCAAGAAAGCTGCCGGCCCAGATGGTGTACCTGGTAAGGTGCTCAGAGCATGTGCCCACCAGCTCGCCCCTACCTTCACCAGGATCTGTAACCTCTCTCTGGCTCAGGCAGTCATCCCGCCCTGCCTAAAATCTGCAAAAATAATCCCAGTGCCGAATAAGTCTCCCATCACGAGCCTGAATGATTACCGTCCTGTGGCCCTCACCCGGTAATCATGAAGTGCTTCGAGAGACTAGTTCTTCAGCACATCAAGGACCACCTCCCCCCAGACTTTGACCCCTACCAGTTCACATATCACACAAACAGATCCACAGAGGATGCCATTGCCGTAGCTCTCCACTCTGCACTAAATCACCTGGAGCAGCAGCAGAGCTACGTCCGCATACTCTTTGTGGATTACAGTTCAGCTTTTAATACAATAATCCCGGACATCCTTATTAGAAAACTGGACACTCTCGGCCTCCCCCCTCTCACATGTGCCTGGTTAAAGGACTTCCTTACTAACCAGCCCCAGACTGTGAGACTTGGCCCCCACTTCTCCTCCACCTGCACATTGAGAACCGGCTCTCCACAGGGCTGTGTGCTGAGCCCCCTCCTGTACTGCCTCTACACCCATGACTGTAGTCTGAGCCACAACAACAACAACCTTATTGTCAAGTTTGCTGACGACACCACAGTGGTCAGACTCATCTCAAAGGGAGATGAGGCAGCCTACAGAGAGGAGGTCCTGAAGTTGGCAGCCTGGTGTTCAGAAAATAACCTCACTCTGAACACCAAGAAAACCAAAGAGCTCATTGTTGACTTCAGGAAGCACAGCACTGACCTAGCCCCCCTCTACATCAACAACGAGTATGTGGAGAGGGTCCACACCTTCCGGTTTCTCGGTGTCCTCATCTCCGCTGACATCTCCTGGTCAGAGAACATAACAGCAGTCATTAAGAAGGCGCAGCAGCGGCTACATTTCCTGAGAGTCTTCAGGAAGTACAACTTAAGCTCCAACCTGCTGCTGACCTTCTACCACTCATCCATCAAGAGCATGCTGACATACTGTATTACAGTATGGTATGGCAGCTGCACTGCTGTAGACAGGGAGAGGCTCCAGAGGGTAGTAAAGGCAGCACAGAGGATCATTGGCTGCTCTCTCCCCTCCCTGATGGATATTTACACCTCCCGCTGCCTTAGCAGAGCTAAGAATATTATCAAGGACAGCTCCCACCCTGGCTTTGATCTGTTTGACCTGTTGCCCTCAGGGAGGCACTACAGGTGCATCAGGGCAAAGACAAATAGATTAAAAAACAGCTTCTTTCCAAAAGCCATAACCGCCCTGAACTCAGATATGCTCTGACTTTATAGTCTATTTTATTTTACTATTTACTATTTTACTAATTTATAAATGTGCAGTACTTTATAAGGTGACTCTCTATACAATACTTTTATAATGTGCAATACCACACTCCAAAATGTGAAATGCAACACATGCACCTCAGGACTATGCACCTGACACATAACACATGCACCTCAGGACTATGCACCTTACACACAACACATACACCTCAGGACTGTGCACCTTACACACAGCACATATACCTCAAGTCTGTGCACCTTACCTTACCTTGCAATAATTCAAATGTGTAATATTTTATCTTATAATGTGACTGTCTCTGTGCAATACTTTATATGTGCAATACCTCACTCCATAATGTGTAACACAACACATACACCTCAGACTGTGCACCTTACACCCCCCTTTTTTTCCTTCCCCTTCCCCCGTTCCTCTCTCTCTCCACACGCTGTTTGCACTGTTATTGGAGATGCTTTAATCTCATTGTACATGTGTATAGTGACAATAAAGGCATTCTATTCTATAAGAACATGCAAACTCCACACAGAAAGGCCCCTCGTCACCATGAGGTTTGAACCCAGAAGCTTCTTGCTGTGAAGCAACAGTGCTAACCACTGTGCCACTGTGCTGCCCCCTGCATCATGTAATAAATTATATTTATTATCTAAGCAATATTTCTGAGGTAAAAGAAACCTATCCTTGTAATGCTATTGATATGAATTTCAACTGAAAGACTGGAGTCAATGATCACCCCAAGGTCTTTCACTGCTGCATGTGAAGAAATAGAAAGGATACCCAGAGCTACTATGTAAACAGAAAACCTACTTCTAGCCAGTAGTAGGTCATTTACTACTTTAACCAGTGCTGTCTCTGTACTATGATGAAGTCTAAATCCTGACTGATACATTTTGTAGATGTTATTCCTATGTAGATAGGAGCATAACTGCTGTGCGACAGCTTTTTTGAGGACTTTGGAGATAAAGGGGAGGTTTGATATTGGCCTATAATTTGACAGGGGACAGGGACTGAGTATCTTTAAAAACAAACAAGATGGTGGTGCACGTAGTTGCAGTGGCTTAGTGCTTTCCTTTTCGGTGCTTTGGATGGCTGTTTGTGTACATGTTGGTTTTCATTTTGTTTACATTCTGTTGGGCGAATAACAATTATAGCCGACATGATCTCCTGAAGATTGGAGTTTGTAGCAAGCAGGGCGCTACAGCCGAGTTTCTCCGCTCACACGACATTCCGGCGGACATAGCAAGGAGCCCCGGTTATGGAAGCAGCCACACAAACCACTGCTTCCCAGCGTATTCCTCACCAACACCAGATCCCTCATAAACAAACTGGATGAACTAAGGCTTCAGGTTGCAACAAATAACATCGTCAAGGACAGTTGCATCCTGCTGATTACAGAAACCTAGCTTCGTTCATCCATTCCGGACTCTGCTATCCAGCTAGCGGGCTACACAGCACAGCATCATGACAGAGCCAGTGACTCTGGTAAGAGCAGAGGAGGGGGTCTGTGTGTGTATGTAAACAACACCTGGTGCACTAACACAGTGACTGTAGATAGTCACTGCTCCCCAGACTTGGAGTATGTGACTGTCAAATGCAGACCCATTTACCTTCCTAGGGAGTTTACTGTGGTCATGATCACTACTGTTTACATCCCACCAGATGCTAATGTGAACTTGGCTCTTGGACATTTGTATGGCAGCATTTGCAGTCAGCAGAGCTGACGCTGTGTGCATCATATCAGGGGAATTTAATGACATGGACTTAAAAGCAGTGCTCCCCAAATTCCATCAGCATTCCATCAGCTTGGAAAGAGAGCTTCCTGATGTATAGAAAAGCTCTTAGTGCTGTGAGATCAACATATCTCTCCTCCCTAATAGAAGATAACAAAAATAATCCTAGATTCTTAGAATCAGAATCACTTTCATTGTCGGGTTTGTGGACACACACAAGGAATTTGACTCCAGTATCACTTAGCTCTCATAGTACAAAACAGATAAAACGTGTATAAACAAACAAACAAACAAACAAAAACAAACAAAAAAATGGTGCAATAGGTGCATAGTGCAAAGTAATCCAGGTAAGTCAAGTATGAAATAGATCAATAAATATAAAGTATACAGTGTGCACAGAATGGCGGTATGAGTGTGCAGATATTTTACAAGTGATATTACTGATATATGAATCTGGATTTTAGCTGTTCATCACAGAGACAGCCTGAGGGAAGAAACTATTCTTGTGTCTGGTTGTTTTTGCATATAGTGATTGTGGCAGCGGGGGCATGGTCAAGCGCCGGTCTGTGACAGGAGGGCGGAGTCAGGGAAGGTAAGTGGCAGAATCACTACCCCTGAGAGCAATTAACCTGTGTTTGTGTGTCTTCCCAGTGAACGTGCCCTATATGAGGAGGGAGAGCGAGAGCAGAAGGAGCTCATCCCTGAACCAGATGCCGGTTGTGTGTGTGTCTGTGCAATTGATTATTGTTAGACTGAAAAGTGTGGCAATAAAGCCAAATTATAAACCTGATCTCTGTCCTGCCGTCCTCTGTGCTCCACCCACACATAGGGAGTCCTACAGTGGTGCTGAAACCCGGGAAAGTGTAGCACCAACCCAGCAGCCCCATGGAATCCTCCCTGTTCGCCGACCTGGTCCACGCCCTCGCCACGGCTCAGCAAAGCCAGCACCAGGTGCTCGTCACACTCTGAAAGGAACAAGAGCGGCGCTTCGAAGCCCTGGTGCTGGCCCAGCAGGAAGATCGCAAGGCGTTCTGGCATCTCCTCGCGTCGGCGGGGCCCACCAGCGCTCCGGCTGCGGGCCTGTCTCCCCTCACTGTCACCAAGATGGGCCCGCAGGACGACCCCGAGGCGTTCCTCACGTTGTTTGAACAGGTCGCCGAAGCCTCGGGGTGGCCGATGGAGCAGCGCGCGGCGCGCCTCCTCCCCCTGCTCACGGGAGAGGCACAGCTGGCCGCGCTACAGCTCCCTGCTGAGCGCCGGCTGGCCTACGCGGACCTCCGCTGGGCCGTCCTCCAGCGCGTGGGGCGCACACCGGAACAATAGCGCCAGCGCTTCCGCGTGCTGCAATTGGAGGAAGTCGGCCGGCCGTTCGCGTTCGGCCAGCAGCTCCGGGACGCCTGCTGGCAGAGGCTGAGGGCCGATGAACGCGACTCCGAGGGAATCGTCCACCAGGTGGTACTGGAGCAGTTCATCGCCCGCTTACCAGCAGGAACCGCGGAGTGGGTCCAGTGCCACCGCCCGGCGTCGCTGTATCAGGCAGTCGAGCTGGCGGAGGATCATCTGGCGGCTGTCCCGGTGGCAGGACAGCAGATGACATCTTCTCTTCTCTCCTCTTCTCTCTCTCTCCCCCTCCTCCTGTGTCCCGTCCTCGCCCCATTCCCCCACCGTGGAGGCGGGGGCCGGCACCACCCCAGCCGGCCCGCTGCACCCGCGGTGCCCTCCCGTTTCTCCCTTCTGTGTCTGTTTCTCCCCCACCTCAGGTGAGTGAGCCCCAGATCACCGGTGCAGAGGGAAAGCCCGGGCTGGTTTGCTGGCGCTGCGGGGAACCGGGCCACCTTCAACAGCAGTGCACAGCAATGGAAGTGGGCACGGTGGTTCGGATCCCCGATGCGCCAGAGGCCACCCTTGATTGCGCCGGAGCGTATCGCATACCGGTGAGTATCCAAGGGGCTACATATCAGGGGTTGGTGTATTCTGGTTGTAATCAGACCTCAATTAGCCAAAGCCTGGTTCAAAACGAAGCATTGGGGGGAGCACAAGGGGTGAAGGTGTTGTGTGTGCACGGGGATGTTCACCGCTACCCTTTGGTGTCGGTCCACGTTATTTGCAGAGGGGAAAAATTTATAGTGAAGGCGGCGGTTAATCCTCACTTTACCCACTCTTTAATTTTGGGGACTGATTGGCCGGGATTTCGGGGTTTAATGATGCGCCTAGTAGAGAGTGGGTATAGCCCTAGTAGAGCCGCCGGCTCCTCTTCTCTCTATTGGGGAATCCCTCGCGGATTTCCCATTAGAGCAGTCGTGAGACGAGACTCTGCGGCATGCATTTGACCAAGTGAGAGTAATCAATGGTCAAACGCTCCTGCCGAACGCCACCCCGCCCTTCCCCTACTTCGCGATTATGAAGGATAGGTTATACCGAGTGACGCAGGACACTCAAACTAAAGAGCGAGTCATGCAGCTTTTGATTCCAAAGAGCCACCGGGAATTGGTATTCCAGGCGGCTCACTTTAATCCCATGGCTGGACACTTAGGGCAGGATAAAACACTAGCCCGAATAATGGCCCGATTCTATTGGCCGGGGATTCACGACGATGTCCGTAGGTGGTGTACGGCATGCCGCGAATGCCAGTTAGTAAATCCATCGGCCATTCCAAAAGCACCTTTGCACCCTCTACCGTTAATCGAGACCCCGTTTGAGAGAATTGGGATGGATCTCGTCGGGCCATTAGATCGGTCAGCACGAGGGTACCGCTTTATATTAGTTCTGGTGGACTATGCAACGCGATACCCGGAAGCAGTGCCTCTGCGCAATATCTCAGCACGCAGTATTGCAGAGGCACTCTTCCACGTCATCTCCCGAGTTGGAATCCCGAAAGAGATTCTGACTGATCAAGGCACTACGTTTATGTCACGAACACTGCGTGAACTGTATGGGTTATTGGGGATTAAGCCGATCCGCACCAGCGTATATCACCCACAAACGGATGGTTTAGTGGAACGGTTCAACCGCACCCTCAAAAATATTATTAAGAAATTCGTAAGTGAGGACGCACGTAATTGGGATAAGTGGCTCGAACCCTTGCTGTTCTCAGTGCGAGAGGTCCCCCAAGCCTGCACGGGGTTCTCCCCATTCGAATTATTACATGGGCGTAAGCCGCACGGCATCCTGGACGTGCTGCGGGAAAATTGGGAGGAGGGACCTTCACAAAGTAAGAACGAAATTCAGTACATTATGGACCTGCGCGCAAAACTCCACACGCTCACCCACCTAACTCAGGAGAATTTGCGGCAGGCCCAGGAACGGCAAGCCCGCCTGTACAACAAGGGTACGCGCCTTAGAGAGTTCACATCAGGAGATAAAGTACTCGTACTGTTGCCCACGTCGAGCTCCAAATTGATCGCCAAGTGGCAAGGACCCTTTGAGGTCACACGGCGAGTCGGGGACGTCGACTATGAGGTGAGGCGAACAGACAGGGGTGGGGTGCTACAGATTTACCACCTCAATCTGCTTAAACTCTGGAACGAGGAGGTCCCCGTGGCGTTGGTGTCGGTGGTTCCGGAGAAGGCGGAGCTGGGGCCGGAGGTTCAAAAAGGGACATTGGCATCACGTACCTCTCCGGTCCCCTGTGGAGACCACCTCTCCCTGACCCAACTCACGGAAGTCGCCCAGTTGCAGACCGAGTTTTTGGATGTGTTCTCGCCCCTGCCCGGTCGCAATAACCTCATAGAGCACCATATAGAGACGCCCCCGGGGGTGGTAGTGCGTAGCCGCCCTTACAGGCTACCCGAACACAAAAAAAAGGTGGTTCGGGAAGAACTTCAGACCATGCTCGAAATGGGCATCGTCGAGGAGTCCCACAGTGACTGGAGCAGCCCGGTGGTCTTGGTACCCAAGGCCGACGGGTCGGTCCGGTTCTGTGTGGACTATAGAAAAGTCAACGCGGTGTCTAAATTCGACGCGTACCCAATGCCTCGTATTGATGAGCTGCTCGATCGACTAGGCACTGCTCGCTTTTACTCGACACTGGATTTGACGAAGGGATATTGGCAGATCCCCTTGACTCCATTATCCCGGGAGAAAACGGCCTTTTCCACACCGTTCGGCTTACACCAGTTCATCACCCTTCCGTTTGGGCTGTTTGGGGCGCCCGCTACGTTTCAGCGGCTGATGGACAGAGTCCTCCGCCCTCACGCCACTTATGCGGCCGCGTATTTAGATGACATCATCATCTATAGTAATGACTGGCAGCGGCACCTGCAACACCTGAGGGCCGTCCTTAGGTCGCTGAGGTGAGCAGGACTCACTGCCAACCCAAAGAAGTGTGCGATTGGGCAGGTGGAAGTACGGTATCTGGGCTTCCACTTGGGCAACGGGCAGGTGGTCCCCAAATTAATAAGACAGCAGCAATTGCGGCCTGCCCGAGGCCCAAGACCAAAAAGGGGGTGAGACAGTTCCTGGGGCTGGCTGGCTATTATCGTAGGTTTATACCTAATTATTCGGACGTCACCAGCCCGCTGACTGATCTCACTAAAAAGGGGGCGTCAGATCCGGTCCAGTGGACGGAGCAGTGTCAGCGGGCTTTCTCTGAGGTAAAGGCTGCACTGTGTGGGGGGCCACTTCTACACTCCCCTGATTTTTCTCTCCCTTTTATGTTGCAGACCGATGCATCGGACAGAGGGCTGGGGGCGGTTTTGTCCCAGGAGGTGGAGGGGGAGGACCGCCCGGTCCTGTACATCAGTCGGAAGCTGTCAGTGCGTGAGGGGCGCTACAGCACAATAGAGAAGGAGTGCCTGGCGATCAAGTGGGCGGTCCTTGCCCTCCGGTACTACCTGCTGGGGCGCCCTTTCACCCTCTGTTCGGACCACGCGCCCCTCCAGTGGCTCCACCGCATGAAGATGCCAATGTGCGGATCACCCGTTGGTATCTGGCACTCCAACCCTTCAACTTCAAGGTGGTCCACGGCCGGGGGCGCAGATGGTCATGGCGGACTTCCTCTCCCGTCAAGGGGGGGGGGAGTCGGCTGCAGGCCGGACGGCCGCCCGGCCTGAGTTGGGTGGTGGGGGTATGTGGCAGCGGGGGCATGGTCAAGCGCCGGTCTGTGACAGGAGGGCAGAGTCAGGGAAGGTAAGTGGCAGAATCACTACACCTGAGAGCAATTAACCTGTGTTTGTGTGTCTTCCCAGTGACCGCGCCCTATATGAGGAGGGAGAGTGAGAGCAGAAGGAGCTCATCCCTGAACCAGACGCCGGTTGTGTGTGTGTCTGTGCGATTGATTATTGTTAGACTGAAAAGTGTGGCAATAAAGCCAAATTATAAACCTGATCTCTGTCCTGCCGTCCTCTGTGCTCTACCCACACATAGGGAGTCCTACAGTGATCTATATCACGGACAGCATGGTGGTGTAGTGGTTAGCACTGTCGCTTCACAGCAAGAAGGTCCAGGTTCGAGCCCCGTGGCTGGCGAGGGCCTTTCTGTGTGGAGTTTGCATGTTCTCCCCGTGTCCGCATGGGTTTCCTCCGGGTGCTCCGGTTTCCCCCACAGTCCAAAGACATGCAGGTTAGGTTAACTGGTGACTCTAAATTGACCATAGATGTGAATGTGAGTGTGAATGGTTGTCTGTGTCTATGTGTCAGCCCTGTGATGACCTGGCGACTTGGCCAGGGTGTACCCTGCCTTTTGCCCATAGTCAGCGGGGTTAGGCTCCAGCTTGCCTGCGACCCTGTAGAACAGGATAAAGCGGCTAGAGATGATGAGAATGAGAGAGATCTATATCGCCTCCCTGAGGGGAGAAGTTAAAATAGTTTGTGACCAGGGTGTGATGGGTCTGCAGAGATGTTACCTGCCCATTTCCTGAGTCTGGACAAGTATAGGTCTTGGATGGAGGGCAGGTTGACACCAATAATTTTCTCTGCAGACCTTATTGTCCATTGCAGTCTGTTCTTCTCCTGTTTGGTGACCAATCCAAACCAAACAGTGATGGAAGAGCAAAGAACAGACTGAATGATGGCAGAGTAGAATTGTGTCAGCAGCTCCTTAGGCAGGTTGAGCTTCCTGAGCTGGCGCAGAAAGTATAACCTCTGCTGAGCCTTTTTGATGATAGTGACTGTGTTGGTCTCCCACTTCAAGTCCCGAGAGATTGTGGAACCCAGAAACCTCAAGCTTTCAACAGCAGTCACAGTGTTGTTGTTGATGGTGATGGGCAGCAGAGTGGGGGGCTCCTCCTAAAGTCCACTGTCATCTCCACAGTTTTGAGCGTGTTCAGCTCCAGATTATTCTGGCCGCATCAACAGACCAGCCATTCAACCCCCTGTCTGTATGCAGACTCATCACCATCTTGGATGAGGCCGATGACCATTCTATCATCCGTAAATTTCAGGAGTTTAACAGACGGGTCTCTTGAGGTGCAGTCATTGGTATAAAGGGAGAAGAGCAGTGGGGAGAGCACACACCCTTGGGGGGCACCAGTGCTGATAGTCTGAGTGCTGGATATGATGCTCCCCATCCTCACGTGCTGCTTCCTGTCAGTCAGGAAGTTTGTAATCCATTGACAGGTGGAGGAGGGCACAGTGAGTTGGGTGAGTTTGGTGTGGAGGATGTCTGGAACAATGGTGTTGAATGCTGAACTGAAGTCCACGAACAGGATCCTGGTGTACGTCCCTGCAGTGTCAAGGTGTTGCAGGATGTATTGTAGACCCATATTTATTGCATCATCCACTGACCTGTTTGTCCAGTAGGCAAACTGCAGGGAGTCCAGCAGGGGGTCTGTGATGTCCTTCAGGTATGACAACACCAGTCTCTCAAAGGACTTCATGACTACAGATGTGAGGGCAACAGGCCTGTAGTCATTCAGTCCTGTGATATTGGTTTTCTTAGGAACCGGGATTATTGTGGAGCATTTGAAGCATGAGGGGACTTCACACAGCTCCAGGGATCAATTAAAGATCTGGGTGAAGATGGGAGCCAGCTGGTCAGCACAGACCTTCAGACAAGAGGGTGACACACCATCTGGGCCAGGTGCCTTCCTGATCTTCTGTCTGCGGAAAAGCTGACAGACATCCTCTTCACAGATCTTGAGTGCTGGTGGGGGGTCAGAGGCGGGGGTGGCAGAATGGCAGAGGGTGTAAATGGGTCTTTAATGACTGAAGGGGGAGAGGTGTGAATGTGTCGAATCTGCAGTAAAACACATTCAGCTTGTCAGCCAGTTGATGGTTCACTGCAGTGTTGGGGGATGGTCTCCTATAGTCAGTAATGTTCTGCAGGCTTCTCCACACTGACATCGGATCATTTGCTGAAAGGCTGTTTTTGATCTTATCAGCATAGTTCCTCTTAGCTGCTTTCACTTCCATTGTCAGTGTGTTTCTGGTCTGATTATACAGAACTCTGTCTCCAATTTTGTAGGCCTCTTCTTTGTTCTGACGAAGTTGCCTGAGTTTTGCAGTGAACCAGGGTTTATTGTTGTTTTATATGCGGAAGGTTTTGGTAGGCACACACATATCCTCACAAAAACTGATGTAAGATGTCACAGTATCAGTCAGTTCATGCAGGTCTGAGGCTGCAGCCTCAAAAACACTCCAATCAGTGCAGTCAAAGCAGGCTTGTAGTTCCACTTTGGCCTCATTGGACCATCTCCTCACCATCTTAACTACAGGCTTAGCAGATTTCAGCTTCTGCCTGTAGGACAGGATAAGATGAACCATACAGTGATCAGATAGTCCCAAGGCTGCATGGGGGACAGAGTGGTATGAGTACTTTAAAACAGTGTAACAATGGTCCAGAGTGTTAGAGTCCCTGTTAGAGTCGGCTGCAGGCCGGACGGGCGCCCGGCCTGAGTCGGGCGGTGGGGGTATGTGGCAGCGGGGGCGTGGTCAAGCGCTGGTCTGTGACAGGAGGGCAGAGTCAGGGAAGGTAAGTGGCAGAATCACTTCATCTGAGAGCAATTAACCTGTGTTTGTGTGTCTTCCCAGCAACCACGCCCTATATAAGGAGAGAGAGAGCAGAGGAAGTGAGCTCTCTCCCGCACCAGACGACTTGTGTGTGTGTGTGTGTCTGGGTGACTGGGAGTGTGCGTTTTTGACTGAAAAGTAACATAATAAATAGTTTTTGGAACCCAGTTCTGTCCTGCCGTACTTCTGTGCTCCACCCACCTGCTCTGACCTCTACAGTGTAGAAATAAAAACATTCTGTCAAACCTTATCTCTGTCCTGCCATCCTCTGTGCTCCACCCACCAAGTCCGAACTGCCACAGTGGTGCCGAAACCTGGGATCTGGAGCACAGCAGCCTCACAGCCCCATGGAGTCCTCCCCGTTCGCTGAACTGGTCCACGCCCTCGCCATGGCCCAGCAAAGCCAGCACCAGGCGCTACTCACCCTCTGAAAGGAGCAAGAACAGCGGTTCGAGGCCCTGGTGTTGGCCCAACAAGAAGATCGACAGGAGTTCCGGCACCTCCTCGCGTCGGCGGGGTCCACCAGCACTCCTACCGCAGGCCCGTCTCCCCTCACCATCACCAAGATGGACCCGCAGGATGACCCCGAGGCATTCATCACGCTCTTCGAGCAAGTCACCGAAGCCTCGGGGTGGCCAATGGAGCAGCGCGCGGTGCGCCTCCTCTCCCTGCTCATGGGAGAGGCACAGCTGGCCGCGCTACAGCTCCCCGCCGACCGCCGGCTGGCCTAAGTGGACCTCCGCCGGGCCATCCTCCAGCGTGTGGGGCGCACCTCAGAACAGCAGCGCCAGTGCTTCCGCGCACTGCGCTTGGAGGAAGTTGGCTGGCCGTTCGCGTTTGGCCAGCAGCTCCGGGACGCCTGCTGGCAATGGCTGAGGGCCAACAACCGTGACACCGAGGGAATCATTGACCAGGTGGTGCTGGAACAGCTTGTCGCTCACTTGCCAGCAGGAACTGCAGAGTGGGTCCGGTGCCACCACCCGGCATCGCTGGATCAGGCAGTCGAGCTGGCGGAGGACCATTTGGTGGCTGTCCCGGCGGCAGGACAGCAGATGGCATCTTCTCTTCTCTCCTCTTCTCTCTCTCTCTCTCTCTCTCTCTCCCTCCTCCTGTGTCCCGTCCTCGCTCCATTCCCCCACCGCGGAGGCGGGGGCCGGCACCACCCCAGCTGGCCCACCGCACCTGCAGTGCCCTCCTGTTTCTCCCTTCTGTGTCTGTCTCTCCCCCACCTCAGGTGAGTGAGCCCCAGATCACCAGTGCAGAGGGAAAGCCCGGGCCAGTTTGCTGGCACTGAGGGGAGCCAGGCCACCTTCAACAGCAGTGCACGGCAATGGAAGTGGGCGCGGTGGTTCGGATCCCCAATGCGCCAGAGGCCGCCCTCGATTGGGCCGGAGCGTATCACATACTGCTGAGTATCCAAGGGGATATATATCAGGCGTTGGTGGATTCTGGTTGTAACCAGACCTCAATTCACCAAAGCCTGGTGCAAAACAAGGCATTGGGGGGAGCACAGGGGGTGAAGGTGTTGTGTGTGCACGGGGATGTTCACCGCTACCCTTTGGTGTCGGTCCACATTATTTTCAGAGGGGAAAAATTTATAGTTAAGGCGGCGGTTAATCCTCGCCTTACCCACTCTTTAATTTTGGGGACTGATTGGCCGGGATTTCGGGGTTTAATGACACGCCTAGTAAAGAGTGGGTCCTGCCATTTGACAGGGGGAGGTCCCGGTGTCGCTTTGGCGGGAGCAGCTGTCACAGAGCCGTCTCCGTCATCTCCGCATCAGAGTGAGGAGCCGCCAGCTCCTCCTCTCTCTATTGGGGAATCCCTCGCAGATTTCCCATTAGAACAATCGCGAGACAAGACTCTGCGACATGCATCGATTACAATCGATCGATTACTCTCACTTGGTCAAACGCTCCAGCCGAACGCCACCCCGTCCTTCCCCTACTTCGCAATTATGAAGGATAGGTTATACCGAGTGATGCAGGACACTCAAACTAAAGAGCGAGTCATGCAGCTTTTAATTCCGAAGAGCCGCCGGGAATTGGTATTCCAGGCGGCTCACTTTAATCCCATGGCTGGACACTTAGGGCAGGATAAAACACTAGCCCGAATAATGGCCCGATTCTATTGGCCGGGGATTCGCGGTGATGTTCGTAGGTGGTGTACGGCATGCCGCGAATGCCAGTTAGTGAATCCAGTGGCCATTCCAAAAGCGCCTTTGCGCCCTCTTCCATTAATCGAGACCCCGTTTGAGAGAATTGGGATGGGTCTCGTCGGGCCATTAGATCGGTCAGCACGAGGGTACCACTTTATATTAGTTCTGGTGGACTATGCAACGCGATACCCGGAAGCAATGCCTCTGCACAATATCTCAGCACGCAGTATTGCAGAGGTGCTCTTCTGCATCATCTCCTGAGTTGGAATCCCGAAAGAGATTCTGACTGATCAAGGCACTACGTTTATGTCACAGACACTGCGCAAACTGTATGGGTTATTGGGGATTAAGCCGATCCGCACCAGCGTGTATCACCCACAAACAGACAGTTTAGTGGAACGGTTCAACCGCACCCTCAAAAGTATTATTAAAAAATTCGTAAGTGAGGACGCACGTAATTGGGATAAGTGGCTCGAGCCTTTGTTGTTCTCAGTGTGAAAGTTCCCCAAAGTCTCCACGGGGTTCTCCCCATTTGAATTATTATATGGGCGTAAGCCGCGCGGCATCCTAGACGTGCTGCGGGAAAATTGGGAGGAGGGACCTTCACAAAGCAAAAACAAAATTCAATACGTTATGGACCTGCGCGCAAAACTCCACACGCTCACCCACCTAACTCAGGAGAATTTGCGGCAGGCCCAGGAACGGCAAGCCCGCCTGTACAACAAGGGTACGCGCCTTAGAGAGTTCACTCCGGGAGATAAGGTACTCGTACTGTTGCCCACGTCGAGCTCCAAATTGATCGCCAAGTGGCAAGGACCCTTTGAGGTCACACGGCGAGTCAGGGACGTCGACTATGAGGTGAGGCGAACGGACAGGGGTGGGGTGCTACAGATTTACCACCTCGATCTGCTTAAACTCTGGAATAAGGAGGTCCCCATGGCATTGGTGTCAGTGGTTCCGGAGAAGGCGGAGATGGGGCCAGAGGTTCAAAAAGGGGCATTGGCATCATGTACCTCTCCGGTCCCCTGTGGAGACCACCTCTCCCCGACCCAACTCACGGAAGTCGCCCAGTTGCAGACCGAGTTTTCGGATGTGTTCTCGCCCCTGCCCGGTCACACTAACCTCATAGAGCACCACATAGAGACGCCCCCGGGGGTGGTAGTGCGTAGCCGCCCTTACAGGCTACCCGAACACAAAAAAAAAGGTGGTTCAGGAAGCACTTCAGACCATGCTCGAAATGGGCATCGTCGAGGAGTCCCACAGTGACTGGAGCAGCCCGGTGGTCTTGGTACCCAAGGCCGACGGGTCGGTTTGGTTCTGTGTGGACTATAGAAAAGTCAACACGGTGTCTAAATTCGACGCGTACCCAATGCCTCGTATTGATGAGCTGCTCAATCAACTAGGCACGGCTCGCTTTTATTTGACACTGGATTTAACGAAGGGATATTGGCAGATCCCCTTGACTCCACTATCCCGAGAAAAAATGGCCTTTTCCACACCGTTTGGTTTACACCAATTCGTCACACTTCCGTTTGGGCTGTTTGGGGCACCCGCTACGTTTCAGCGGCTGATGGACCGGGTCCTCCGCCCCCATGCCACCTATGCGGCCGCCTATCTTGATGACATCATCATATATAGTAATGACTTGCTGAGGCACCTTGAACACCTAAGGGCCGTCCTTAGGTCACTGAGGCAAGCAGGTCTCACAGCCAACCCAAAGAAGTGTGCAATTGGGCAGGTGGAAGTACGGTATCTGGGCTTCCACTTGGGCAACGGGCAGGTGCATCCCCAAATTAATAAGACAGCAGCAATTGCGGCCTGCCCGAGGCCCAAGACCAAAAAGGGGGTGAGACAGTTCCTGGGGCTGGCTGGCTATTATCGTAGGTTTATACCTAATTATTCGGACATCACCAGCCCGCTGACTGATCTCACTAAAAAGGGGGCACCAGATCCGGTCCAGTGGATGGAGCAATGCCAGCGGGCTTTTTCTGAGGTAAAGGCTGCACTGTGTGGGGGGCCACTATTACACTCCCCTGACTTTTCTCTCCCTTTTATGTTGCAGACCGATGCATTGGACAGAGGGCTGGGGGCGGTTTTGTCCCAGGAGGTGGAGGGGGAGGACCGCCCCGTCCTGTACATTAGCAGGAAGCTGTCAGTGCATGAGGGGCGCTACAGCACTATCGAGAAAGAGTGTCTGGCGATCAAGTGGGCGGTCCTTGCCCTCCGCTACTACCTGCTTGGGCGCCCTTTCACCCTCTGTTCGGACCACGCGCCCCTCCAGTGGCTCCACCGCATGAAGGATGCCAACTCGCAGATCACCCGTTGGTATCTGGCACTCCAACCCTTCAATTTTAAAGTGCCATTCCATCATTGGATGTATTCTTTGGCATAAAATACAATATATTTTATGACAACATGACTAGACAGAGAAATCTTTTAGCTTCAAAATGATATATCAAACATAATTTTTTTGACAACGACAAGTATATTAATTTTGCGACCAAAGTCACCTACCCTTTTAATTTCCACGCGGTAGTGAAACGTGATGTCATCAGCAGGTTCCCCTTCTTGTGTACCATGTGTCGGTCTATTTTTAGACCAGGAAACCCCCAAAGTGAGAGAGTCATTTCTCCTCATATATGGGGGCCAAAAAAATTGCGAAAAATTTTGAGTTAATCTTTCAGTTAGCTAGATTTATTGGTATTATTTTTATCGCGTTCTATCTGCCATTGCTGATAATATGTGCCACGTCACATGTCACGTGGTACACAAGAAGGGGAACCTGCCGATGACATCACACGAGGAAATTAAAAGGGTAGGTGACTTTGGTCGCAAAATTAATATACTTGTTGTTGTCAAAAAATTATGTTTGATATATCATTTTGAAGCTAAAAGATTTCTCTATTTAGTGATACCATTTATATATGTTGTCAAAATATATTGTATTTTATGCCAAAGAATACATCCAATGGTGGAATGGCACTTTAAGGTGGTCCACAGGCCGGGGGCGCAGATGGTCATGGCAGACTTCCTCTCCCGTCAAGGGGGGGGGAGTCGGCTGCTGGACGGACGACCGCCCGGCCTGAGTCGGGCGGTGGGGGTATGTGGCAGCGGGGGCGTGGTCAAGCGCCGGTCTGTGACAGGAGGGCGGAGTCAGGGAAGGTAAGTGGCAGAATCACTACACCTGAGAGCAATTAACCTGTTTGTGTGTCTTCCCAGTGACCGCACCCTATATAAGGAGGGAGAGCGAGAGCGGAGGAGGGCTCTTCCTGACCCAGACGCTGAGAGTGTGTGTCTGAAAAGTCCACATTGATTGTTAGACTGAAAAGTCTAGAAATAAAAACATTCTGTCAAACCTTATCTCTGTCCTGCCGTCCTCTGTGCTCCACCCACCAACTCCGAACTGCCACATGGACATTTAGCGAACTTCAGCTAGCCTTTGCCAGAGACAAAAGGGATCGATTTTTAGTACCTAAAGCTACAGTGAGTGAGGAGACAGAGTCTGGTCCAAGCAAAAAAAGAAGAAAGTATGACCACGATTATTTAAAGTTTGGATTTTCATGGACTGGATCTGAAGATGCTCCACTGCCACAGTGTGTTGTCTGCCAAGAGGTGCTAGCTAACGATGCTATGAGATGTTTAAAATGTGTAAAACAAGATGTTGTTTTTTTTTTAAAAAAGCACAGATGTTTAAAATGTGTAAAAAAAAGATGTTTAAAAAAAGCACAGATGTTTAAAATGTGTAAAAAAAGATGTTTTAAAAAAAGCACAGATGTTTAAAATGTGTAAAAAAAAGATGTTTTAAAAAGCACAGATGTTTAAAATGTGTAAAAAAAAGATGTTTTAAAAAAGCACAGATGTTTAAAATGTGTAAAAAAAGATGTTTTAAAAAGCACAGATGTTTAAAATGGGTAAAAAGATGTTTTTAAAAAAGCACAGATGTTTAAAATGTGTAAAAAAAAGATGTTTTAAAAAGCACAGATGTTTAAAATGTGTAAAAAAAGATGTTTTCAAAAAGCACAGATGTTTAAAATGTGTAAAAGAAAAAAATAAAAATGTGTACAACAACCATTTTTTAAAAATATGAATGGAACATTAAGTACAGCAACAACAAAAATTGGGGGGGGGGGGCACTGTTGTTTATTTGCTCTCTGAGGGGGGCTGACTCTCCCACACTTTGAAAACCCCTGGGCTAGATCATTAAGTACACCTGAGTAGGTGGTATGGCCTATAAGGTCAGGTCTCTCTCCATCTCCGGTAGGCACTTTTATTCTTTGTGTGGGCACTCTTTGTTGTCCTCCTGTTTTCTGGCTTTTTGCTCTTTTTCTCCCCCCTCTCTTTTTCTTTGCCTCAACATTTACCATATACTGACACAAACACACATCCACTCAGGCACGACCATCACTACATTCATACCCTAGACACTTTTGAGTTGTTATATTTTGTATTGGTGAATAAATGTATTTTTGTTTGAACTTTAAACCCTTGTGTTGTGTCCCCCTTCTTATGTTGCGGTGTGTGAATGAGCTCATGCCGTAACAATATGTAATACTGTCGCAAAATTTACCAGGAATAAGTCCACTATAGACACATGCACACCTGTAGTATGTAGTAGCAACGACTTCATGAATTTTTTTAATGACAAAATTGAGAATATTCGACAAAAAATTCAAACTATTAATTTAAAGGGATAGTTCGGGATTTTTGACATGAATCTGTATGGCATCCCCATCAATAGTGTCGTGCAAACACATTGACTTACCCCTGACAGCATCCTGTGAGTCTAGTTCTTGTCCAGTTTTGGTCCAGACGAAAGTAGTCCGGCAAGTTTGTTGGGGTCACGAAAGTAAAACATTTTTCTTCTCAAAACAGTATGTGTTCAAAAGAGTGATATATTTGCATCACAAAACCGTTGCCAAATAAAAAGTCAGACCTCGAAATCGCTTGGCACTATTTTCTCTCCCTTCTTATCACTGCGCGCTGCCGCCAGGTGACAGCCACGGCTGTTTCATTCATTGTTTACTGCTAGCAAAGTTAGCAACAACATGTCTGACTAAGACAGCGACGTTGAAAACATTGACTTCATCTCACAGCCAAAGGGATATCTTTATGAACCCGAATATACAGATGAAGAAATTGGCCAGATGGAGTTAGAACGGGCAGAGAGAGAAAGGGTGGACAGAGAAGTGGAAGAAGGTGAAGCTGGAGCCGCAGCTGGAGCTGGAGCCGCGAGACACCGGGTGACCGACAAATGGTGGTGTACTTGTTCCAAATGTGAAGTAATGCAGACAGAGGTGGAGTGCTACTGCTGCCATGAATGGGATCTCATCATGCCACATGACCTTTCAATTGACGAGGAGGCCAGCGTGCCAGCTGCTGTCTGCATCACAAACCACACTGATTTCCCTGCACTCCTGAATGTTGGTGTCTTGCAGACGTTTTTCCACATTCCTAAAATTAACTGGAAGAAGCGTCCCAGGCCAGCTGGACCCGATGGTCAGTTGTCTTCAGAGTAAGTGTTGACTCCTTTTTTACATGTTGTAGCCTACAGGTGTTTTGTTAGTTGAATGTTTATAACCTTATAAACTGTACACGTGATCAAGCAATGACTTATTCTGGCATACTGTATGCTTTAGTTAGTATAGTCCAGGTCATACATGACTACAACAAATGGGTGTACACATCAGACATTGAAGGAATATGAGTAATAATGATAATCTTTTACATAGCATTTTTAATGGTGATGCATGTGTTATTATTGTGTATTCCCAAGTTATTTTTGTTCTTAGAACTCCATATTTGTATCAGAGCTTTATAAGACCTGAGCCTCAACATGTCTGTATCCTACTGTGCTCAGGAATAAATGTCTTGGCCTAAATGGCAGCCCCCAGCAATTGGCATGATCTCCTGTCCTCACAGGATCAAGCTATCAGACTCCCTGTTTCCTCCTGCCCCCAGCATTTAGCACCTTCTTTTGTCTGCACAATAAAGCCTTCTGTCCCAAGCAATTACCTAATGCAAATTATTTTAGGGTGGGCCCAAAGGTTACGCCCCTATGTCCAAGCAGTGTACTTATAATATATATATGTATATAAAATGCCACCAGCAACCAAATTCTGCCATAGCCAGATATGTTGATGCATACATTCCTGGCAAAAAGTTGCTTATTTATGTTATGTTGTTTTCTATTTCAGACAGTACAGGCTGATTGCCTATCGCATTGTATTAGAATGGGCCCTGAAAGGAGAGAAGCTTGGTCCCGGCAACAGGAGAGTTCTTCCTTCCTGTGTGGTGGAGCTAATAAGAAGAACATATCCATCACCAAATGGACAATATGCAGGGTTCAAAGAGTCAGTGGATGCACTGCAATTGTTTTAGATCTTTAAAATTGTAAAGTTTTACTGTACATTTTCTACATTGTTACATTTACCCTTTCTATGGAAAATTATTTGAAACAACATCGAACATACAAAATAGAAACAGATTTCTGTCCTGTTCAATAAAACTATGTTCACAAAGACATCAGATGTTATGGTTATTACTATTACTTTTACACATAGTTATACAAAAAGCAACATGGCCTGAAAAATGCTTGGTAAAGGTAAGCGACTACAAACAGGGCTTTTTCAGTCTCAGACACCAACATCTTTATTGTTTTTTTGGAAAACGTGACACATGTTCTGTAACCAAATCATCCTTGTTTGGCTTTGGAGTGGGAGCAATGTTGGCTGGTATTGTGACTGGAGGATGGATGTGGAACGCTGGATCTCCAAGTCTGACATTCTTGTCAAGTCGCCGCTGAATGACCTGTTCCACCAATTCTTTGCAGAAATCCTGAGTTGTTGGCTCATACAGCTTCCTTACAATCCACTGGTTAGATTGTTTGGAGTGAATAACGTACTTTTCTTTTCCTGGGAATGAGGAGAGGGACGGGACACAAGAATGATGAGGATGGTTCATGTTCATGTTCATTACTTTGGTATGAAATTGAATCACTGTGGTTTGTGTGGCTGTTAGGACTAGGACTGTTTTGGCCTCTAGAGGCCGCTGTTATTTCCTTTTCATGTCGTGTTTATTTTGGCCTCTAGAGGCCGCCACTGTTCCTGTGTTTTGTGTTTGTGTTAATTGCCTAATTATCTTCACCTGTGTCCTTAATTAGTTTGTCTATTTATACCCCTGAGTTCAGTCCTCTTGTCACGGAGTCTTTGTGCTGTTATGTTTATCTCCAGTTTCCTTTGTACTGTGTTTTTTGATCTTCTTAGCTTTTGAATTTTTGCACTTTGCTTTTCTTTTGGATTATACTCTTTTGTTTTTTTTTTTGTCTTTTGTTTTGCCCTGTATATAGTGTATATAGTTTAAATAAACCTTTTGATTCTTTTTCTACTTCCGCCTCACGCCTCTGCATTTGAGTCATCCCCCTGGTGGCCTAGTGGGGGTTTGCTGGATTATCACACCAACGAACCAGGTTCGAATCCCAGCAAAACCCTAACAGAAAGACTCCGTCATGACCGACTCAGCAGAGGCTGCTTCAACTGTCTACCCGGCCAACCTTCAGGGAATTATGGCAGCTTTGACACGCTTCGGAGCGACCATGGACGCTCATGGACGTACGCTCACCAGCCAACGTGAGGCCCTCGCTCGCCACGAGGAACTTCTTCAGCAAATTGGGAAAAGGACCGCCCCGTCCAGCCGAGGGAGGGTTGTGACGGGGCCTACCCTCTCTCCCGGACTCCCTGGCCAAGGAATCTACATCCCGGTCTCCATCTCCTGGGGTGAGTCTGTCCACTCTTGTCAAGCTTTGATAGACTCAGGGGCGGCTGGGAACTTTATGGATATTCACTTCGCCCAAAGCATCAATATTCCGACTGCACCTCTTGAAGTCCCACTGTCTGTGTCTGCCCTCGATGGCCAAGCGTTAGGTGATGGAAGAGTCACCCAAGTTACTTCTCCAGTTTTCCTCCAGTCTCAAGGTCACAAGGAAGAAATATCCCTGCACCTGATTCCTTCACCTGAGTTCCCAGTTATTCTAGGCCTTCCTTGGCTTACTCGCCACAACCCTCGCATAGACTGGGTAACAAGCCAGGTTGTGGAATGGGGCCCTGCATGCCATGCCTCTTGTCTGCTCTCTAGCTCTCCTGTGTCTCCTGCCGAGCCCCCTGATCTCACCGAGTTATCTCAAGTTCCCACAGAGTACTGGGATCTCAAGGAGGTATTCAGCAAGAGCAGGGCCGCCGTTCTTCCTCCGCACCGGGCCTACGACTGTGCCATCGACTTGCTCCCTGGGACTACCCCTCCTCGTGGCAGACTGTTTTCACTCTCTCAGCCAGAACGCAAGGCCATGGAGGAATACCTCAAAGATGCCCTGGTCTCTGGGTTTATTCGACCCTCCACTTTACCTGCTGGAGCCGGCTTCTTCTTTGTCGGCAAGAAGGATGGGGGGCTCCGACCATGTATTGATTACAGGGGCCTGAATAAGATCACTGTGCGCAACCGATATCCCCTTCCGCTGATGTCCACAGCTTTCGACCTGCTCCAAGGCGCCACCGTCTTCACCAAGTTGGACCTACGGAACGCATACCACCTCATCCGTATCCGACAGGGAGACGAGTGGAAGACTGCCTTTAACACCCCGTCTGGGCACTACGAATACCAGGTGATGCCCTTCGGACTCACCAACGCACCAGCTGTTTTTCAGGCCCTAATCAACGACGTCTTAAGGGACATGATTAACCTATACGTTTTTGTCTACCTCGACGACATCCTTATCTTTTCCAAGACCGTGCAGGAGCACCGCCACCATGTCCACCAGGTTCTCCAGAGGCTGCTACAGAACAATCTGTTCGCCAAGGCCCAGAAATGCGAATTTCATGTTCCCGAGGTCTCCTTTCTGGGATTTATTGTACGGACAGGCCAACTCCAAATGGACCCTGCCAAGACCCTGGCCGTCCGGGATTGGCCTACTCCCAAGTCCGTTAAGGAGGTTCAGCGGTTCTTAGGATTCGCTAACTTCTACCGCAAGTTCATCAGGAACTTCAGTTCTGTGGCAGCACCCATGTCTGACCTCACCAAAGGGACAGGTGGATCTTATGGCTGGTCTCCTCAGGCAGAAAAGGCGTTCAAAGACCTCAAGGACCGCTTCTGCACGGCACCCATTCTGGTTCTCCCGGACACCTCCCAACCATTCATCGTGGAGGTGGACGCCTCGGACAGTGGTGTCGGCGCGGTGCTCTCTCAACGTTCGGAAGGAAAGCTGCACCCCTGCGCTTACTTCTCCCACCGCCTGAGTCCTGCTGAGTCCCGGTACGATGTGGGGGATCGAGAACTGCTAGCGGTCAAACTGGCCCTTGAGGAGTGGAGGCACTGGCTGGAGGGAGCACAACATCCATTCCTGGTTTGGACTGACCACAAGAACCTGGAGTACCTCCAGCAAGCCAAGAGACTGAACCCTCGACAGGCTAGGTGGGCCCTGTTTTTCAGTCGGTTTGACTTCACCCTCTCATACCGCCCCGGCTCCAAGAACACCAAACCTGACGCACTGTCCAGACTGTTCTCTGCCACTAACAGGGAGAATGAAGTCGGGCCTATTATCCCTGTGTCCCGGATTGTGGCCCCTGTCCGCTGGGGTATTGAGGAGGCTGTCCGACGAGCCCAACGCCAGGACCCCGGTCCTGGGACGGGGCCACCAGGCCTCTTGTACGTCCCACATCAAGCCCGGGCCAAGGTTCTCCAGTGGGGTCACTCTTCCCCTCTCACCGCCCACCCGGGAGCTCGGAGGACCCTGGACTTCCTGAAAAGACGCTTCTGGTGGCCTAACATGGAGAAGGAAGTAAGGTCATTTGTCCTGTCCTGTGAGGTTTGCACCAGAATCAAGAACCCACGACAGCGTCCCCAGGGTCTCCTGCATCCTCTGACCATTCCCCGGCGTCCCTGGTCCCACGTGGCAGTCGACTTTATCACGGGTCTCCCTGAGTCACAAGGTAACATGGTCATTTTGGTCTTAGTTGACAGATTCTCCAAGGCCTGCCGCTTCATACCACTGTGCAAACTCCCCTCTGCTCTTGAAACTGCGAAACTTTTGTTTAATCATGTCTTCCGAGTCTTTGGTCTTCCACAGGACATCGTCTCAGACCGAGGGCCCCAGTTCTCCTCCCGAGTGTGGCACGGGTTCTGCAAGGTCATCGGAGCCACTGCCAGCCTCTCCTCTGGGTTTCACCCACAGTCCAATGGTCAGACGGAGAGGCTCAACCAGGACCTGGAAACCACCCTGCGAGGCCTGGCTATGGATAACCCGACATCGTGGAGCACCTGGCTGCCATGGGCGGAGTACGCCCACAACACCCTGCAGTCATCGGCCACCAAGCTGTCGCCATTCCAGTGCCAATTCGGGTTCCAGCCACCTCTGTTCCCGGACCAGGAGGAGGACGCGGGGGTGCCCTCGGTCAACCAATATGTGAGACGGTGTCGCAAGACCTGGAGCAAGGTCAGGAAGACCCTCATACAGACCTCCAGAACCAACCAGACTCAGGCCAACCGCCATAGAAGACCTGCACACGCTTTCCGCCCTGGGCAGCGTGTTTGGCTGTCCACTAAGGACCTTCCACTGCGGGTGGAGAACCGCAAGCTTGCTCCTCGCTACATTGGCCCCTTCAAGGTGGTGCGCAGGGTGAACCCTGTCTCCTACCGGCTCCAGTTGCCCCGGACTCTGAGGATCAACCCCACTTTCCATGTTTCCCTGTTACGGCCCGTACTGACGTCTACGTATGCCCCTGCCCCTAGGAACCCCCCACCCCCCCGCATCTTCCAGGGGCAGACTGTGTTCACTGTGAATCGCCTGCTTGACTCCCGCCGGGTCCGCGGCGGGTTGCAATATCTGGTGGACTGGGAGGGCTATGGTCCTGAGGAGCGCTGCTGGGTTCCTGCTCGGGATGTCCTTGATAAAGAACTATGTCGGGACTTCCATTCGGCCCATCCGGATCGCCCTGGGAACGTCAGGAGACGCTCCTAGAGGGGGGGGTCCTGTTAGGACTAGGACTGTTTTGGCCTCTAGAGGCCGCTGTTATTTCCTTTTCATGTCGTGTTTATTTTGGCCTCTAGAGGCCGCCACTGTTCCTGTGTTTTGTGTTTGTGTTAATTGCCTAATTATCTTCACCTGTGTCCTTAATTAGTTTGTCTATTTATACCCCTGAGTTCAGTCCTCTTGTCACGGAGTCTTTGTGCTGTTATGTTTATCTCCAGTTTCCTTTGTACTGTGTTTTTTGATCTTCTTAGCTTTTGAATTTTTGCACTTTGCTTTTCTTTTGGATTATACTCTTTTGTTTTTTTTTTTGTCTTTTGTTTTGCCCTGTATATAGTGTATATAGTTTAAATAAACCTTTTGATTCTTTTTCTACTTCCGCCTCACGCCTCTGCATTTGAGTCATCCCCCTGGTGGCCTAGTGGGGGTTTGCTGGATTATCACACCAACGAACCAGGTTCGAATCCCAGCAAAACCCTAACAGTGGCCTGTGAATTGAGGAATGACTACATAAATAAAGCAGTAACTCTAAAATACAAAAGCAAAATACTAAGATGAAAGTCATAAATCTGAATACGACAAAATTCTCAGGAAAAACAATTATATATTTATACTACATATACTATAGTATGTATAGTATATGTATATACTATACATATACTATATACTACATATACCATATATATATATATATACACTACACAATTATATATTTATACTATATATTTACTGTAATGTTGGTTTTAGCCCTTTCAAAGTCCAGTGGTTTGACAGAGGGATATTATGATTTTTGTCTGGTAACTCCTAGTTTGAAAAGTGCTGATTTATCCAGTGGCATGACAAAATGTGTAATGTATACATTATATATATCTGTGTGTGTGTCTTTCATACTTACCAGACTGAGTACGGTCATGCTGACGGCCAACATTGAGGTTGTGGTCAATAACACTGAGTTGGAGCCTTGCCTGCATTGTGACATATGTGAAGTGGCACCTCTTCTCTGCATACTTCAGCATAGAGCTGTGGAACACTTCAAGGTCCCCTAAAAGAAAAAAAAAAGATTGTATTTACACATTTTCAACTTTATACGTATACAAACAGTCTGAAATTATTGCTATTGCTATGATCACTATTTTTTTATGTTTTGTTGGGCAAAGTAATGTTTTTCTTGTACATTTGCGAAATTGCTTTTGTTTTCCCAAAGGACAGGTTAAGCATTGCATTATTCATGCTTCTCTAAGAGGTGTTCATATTTGTTTAGGGACAAATGTGATCAACCTACAGCTCAGAAGTTTATCCAAACTTACCTGTATGCTTGAACAAAGTCAGCTTCACCTTCTTCCACTTCTCTGTCCACCCTTTCTCTCTCTGCCCATTCTAACTCCATCTGGCGAATTTCTTCATCTGTATATTCAGGTTCATAAAGATATCCCTTTGGCTGTGAGATGAAGTCAATGTTTTCAACGTCGCTGTCGTAGTCAGACATGTTGTCGCTAACTTTGCTAGCAGTAAACAATGAATGAAACAGCCGTGGCTGTCACCTGGCGGCAGCGCGCAGTGATAAGAAGGGAGAGAAAATAGTGCCAAGCAATTGCAAGGTCTGACTTTTTATTTGGCAACGGTTTTGTGATGCAAATATATCACTCTTTTGAACACGTACTGTTTTGAGAAGAAAAATGTTTTACTTTCGTGACCCCAACAAACTTGCCGGACTACTTTCGTCTGGACCAAAACTGGACAAGAACTGGACTCACAGGATGCTGTCGGGGGTAAGTCAGTGTATTTGCATGACACTGTTGACAGGGATGCCATACAGATTCATGTCAAAAATCCCGAACTATTGCTTTAAGGTCAGACAATGTAAATTACCCTGTAGTTAACAATATAACTGTATCAGATCAGCAATTAGAATGTTTTACTCCCCTTAGAGAAATTGAATTACTTTCATTAAGCTCCACATCAAAAGCCTCAACTTGTGTACTAGATCCCTTACCCACACATCTATTCAAACAGATAATACCTGAAGTAATTGAACCACTTCTAAAAATAATAAATTCTTCTCTTCGGATTGGCTATGTACCCAAATCCTTTAAACTAGCAGTTATCAAACCCCTGATTAAAAAACCTGACCTTGAGCCCTGTCAGCTGTCCAATTATCAGCCAATATCAAACCTCCCCTTTATCTCCAAGATCATTGAAAATGCTGTGGCACAGCAGTTATGCACATATTCCTATGTAAATAACATCCATGAAATGTATCAATCAGGATTTAGACCTCATCATAGCACAGAGACAGCTCTGCTTAAAGTAGTAAATGACTTACTGTTGGTGTCTGGTCAGGGCTGTGTCTCACTGCTTGTGTTGCTTGATTTTAATGCAGCATTTGATACCATTGTTCATTCCATTCTTCTGGATAGACTCGAAAATGTGGTGGGAGTGGAACGGCCCTCTCCTGGCTCAGGTCTTATTTAACTGATTGCTATCAGTATATTGATGTAAATGGTGATTTTTCTAGACATATTGAGGTAAAGTTTGGTGTTCCACAAGGTTCTGTCTTGGGTCCACTGCTTTTTTCTTTATATATGTTACCTCTGGGTGATATTATTCGTAAACATTGTATTAGTTTCCACTGTTATGCTGATGACACACAGTTAGATTAGATTAGATAAAACTTTATTGATCTCTTTGGGTGGGCGCTCCCTTAGAGATAGGGTGAGAAGCACAGTCACTCGGGAGGAGCTCGGAGTAGAGCCGCTGCTCCTCCACATCGAGAGGAACCAGCTGAGGTGGCTCGGGCATCTTTTTCGGATGCCTCCTGGACGCCTCCCTGGGGAGGTGTTCCAGGCATGTCCCCCCGGGAGGAGGCCCCGGGGAAGACCCAGGACACGCTGGAGGGACTATGTCTCTCGGCTGGCCTGGGAACGCCTCGGTGTTCTTCCCGAGGAGCTGGCCGAGGTGTCTGGGGAAAGGGAAGTTTGGGCTTCCATGCTTAGACTGCTGCCTCCGCGACCCGGTCCTGGATAAGCGGAAGAAGACGAGACGAGACGAGACGATCTCTTTGGGTGGGTTCCCTCAGGGAAATTAAGATTCCAGCAGCATCATTACAGATAAACAGAGAAAATAAATTGAGAAAACTTCTAGATAAATTAAAATAAATTATTTACATATACAAATATAAAAAGAATAAGATATGGGGAAGGGGGAAGGAGGGGAAAAAAGGGGGGAGGTGGCAGGAGATATATTGCACTTTATATTGCACATTATATTGCACATTTGTTGTCAGGTCAGGGGATAGTTCCCTTGCTACTGCTATCATTGTAAAACAGTACAACCTGCTGCAATGGACGAGTGGTCGGCATCTAAACTGGCTCCCCCACCAGCCTAGTGCTAATGAGGAGGGTGGCATGTCACCCCACAGGATGAAAAGCAAGACCTGTCAAAGGGCAGAGGAGCTCCTCATGAGCCAACAGCCAACATGCACCAAGTGACTGTGGAGCGCTCAGGGCACAGATGGACAAACGCATTCTGTTGGCCATCCACTGCATCCTGTATTATCTCTGGCTGTCTTGGACTATGTCATCACCAGGCAGAGGGACAGACAAGATGTTAGGGTCACCATGACCATGTGCGGAGCTGAATGGACTGACCATCGTCTATTGATCTCCAAGATGAATCTTTGCATCACTCCACCAAGAAGGCCCCAAGGTGTCAGAGTCCACAAACGGTTGAACGTCTCCAAACTTAAGAACGATCTCATCAAACATGAACTGGCTGAGGAGCTTGATAAGAATTTATTAACTCCCAACACAAACACAGAGGCTGATGTGGAAACTCAGTGGGCGAAGTGAATGAAGAAGCCATAGCAAGATTTTTCACAAGTCCCAGTGAACGAGACTCTCACTGATCCTCCTACTGAAGCGGAAGTATCAAAAGCCATCAAGTCCATGTCCAGTAGGAAGGCACCTGGTGCTGACTCCATTCCAGCCGAAATTTATGCTTCTGGAGGACCTAAACTGATCGAGACCCTCACAAGCCTGTTCATCTGATGTGGTCTCAAGAAAGGCTCCCACAGGACTTTAAAGACGCTTCCATAGCCCACCTTTACAAGCGCAAAGGGAACAGATTTGTATGTGATAACCATCACGGCATTTCCTTGCTCTCAATTGCCGGAAAGATCCTGGGCCGCATTCTGCTTGATTGCCTCATCGAACACCTGGAATGCGGCCTGCTACCTGAAAGCCAGTGTGGATTCCATACGGGACGAAGTACCATCGACATGATCTTTGCAGCTCGGCAACTCCAAGAAAAGTGCAAGGAGCAGAACGTTGGTCTGTACACCACATTTGTGGACCTAACCAAAGCGTTTGATTCTGTTTGCCGTGAGGGGTTGTGGAAGATCATGTCCAAGTTTGGTTGCTCTCGCAAGTTCATTGCAATGGTCCAGCAGTTTCATGATAGATGAATGAATGAATGAATTAATTTATTTTTATTTCGAACATGTATAAAAAAAATGTATGTACTATTTGTACATACAAAAGAAAGACAATGAGAAAGTGACAAAAAATAACTAAATAAAATAACATAAAGAGCTAAGACATTACAATACACCGCACATTGTTCGAAAAAGGAGTGGGAAGAAGTACAATACTTTTTTAATTTCCCACCCCTTTTTAACTACCCTGAAATCCAAACTACAACTATAAAAATATATACCATATATACACTTCATGAATATCTATATAAATATATAATTACAAAAATAAATAAATACTACATACCATATATACACTACATAAATATCTATATAAATATATAATTTAAAAAAAATATATATACACTATATACCATATATACACTTCATAAATATCTATATAAATATCTCATCTCATTATCTGTAGCCGCTTTATCCTGTTCTACAGGGTCACAGGCAAGCTGGAGCTTATCCCAGCTGACTACAGGCGAAAGGCAGGGTACACCCTGGACAAGTTGCCAGGTCATCACAGGGCTAACACATAGACACAGACAACCATTCACACTCACACCTACGGTCAATTTAGAGTCACCAGTTAACCTACCCTGCATGTCTTTGGACTGTGGGGGAAACCGGAGCACCTGGAGGAAACCCACGCAGACACGGGGAGAACATGCAAACTCCGCACAGAAAGGCCCTCGCCGGCCACAGGGCTTGAACCCGGACCTTCTTGCTGTGAGGCGACAGCGCTAACCACTACACCATCGTGCCGCCCCTATATAAATATATAATTACAAAAATAAATATCTACTACATACCTATCCTTATAAATATGAAGATATAAACTATCCCCATAAATAAATATATACCATATATACCATATACTAAGTTAGTTCTAATATAACAATCAACCCTATTCTATTTATCCCTCGTCATTCTCTATTGACATACTTCCTCTTCTATATACTTGTTTAAAAATATTTTTTGTACCTTTTTTAAACAGATTTATATTTGTACTTTGTTTTATTTCTGTCTCCAGTCTGTTCCATGAAGTCACCCCACAATGCAATACGCACATGCTTTTCGTATTTGTTCGAACCTTTGTTTTTTTTTTTAAATTTAGGTCTCCCCTTAGATTATATCCCCCCTCTCTCTCACTAAACTGTTAGGGTTTTGCTGGGATTCAAACCCGGGTGGCTGGTGTGATAATCCAGCAAACCCCCACTAGACCACCATGGGGATGACTCAAATGCAGAGGTGTGAGGCGAAAGTAGAGTAGCAAAAAACAGTTTATTTACACTATATACGATCCAATGGAAAAAACAAAAAGAAAATCCAAAAGCTCAGAAGATAAACCAAAATAAAAATATCCAAAGGTTACATGTCCAAAAACAAAAGGAAAGGCAAAATGCTGAACGCTCAGAAGCTCAAAAAGGTACAAAGTCCAAAGAAAGCAAAAAATATCAAAAAACACAAGGGCACAGGCAAGATACGTGAGACAGAGGAAACTAGCACAAGACAGCATAGCATAAAGACTCCGTGACAAGGGAACAAACAGAGGGGTATTTATACACAAAACAATTAAGGAACAGGGCGGGGCAGGAAACAGGCAATCAAGACAAACACAAAACACAGTGGTGGCCTCTAGAGGCCAAAACAAACATGACAAGATAAACATAACAGCGGCCTCTAGAGGCCAAAACAGTCCCAGTCCTAACACTGTCTACCTGTTCACGTTATAAGAAGAAGAAGAAGAAACCTTTATTTGTCACATGCACACTTCAAGCACAGTGAAATTCATCCTCTGCGTTTAACCCATTGTGGCAGTGGGGGCGTGGTCAAGCATCGGTCTGTGACTGGAGGGCGGAGTCAGGGAAGGTAAGTGGCAGAATCATTACATCTGATGTGAATTAACCTGTGTTTGTGTGTCTTCCCAGCAACCACGCCCTATATAAGGAGAGAGAGAGCAGAGGAAGAGAGCTCTCCCGAACCAGATGACTTATGTGTGTGTGTGTGTATGCGTGTGGCTGGGAGAGTGCATATTTAGCACTGAAAAGTGCAGAAATAAAGAGTTTTGGAAACTCAGTCCTGGCCTACCGTACCTCTGTGCTCCACCCACCCATTCCCCCACCGTGGAGGCGGGGGCCAGCTCCCTCACAGCCAGTCCACCACACCCGCGGTGTCCTCCTGTTTCCCGCTTCCATGTCTGTCTCTTCCCCCCCTCAGGTGAGTGAGCCCCAGAGTACCGGTGCAGAGAGAAAGTCCGGGCTGGTTTGCTGGCGCTGCGGGGAGCTGGGGCACCTCCAGCATCAATGCTCGGCAAAGGAGGTGGGCGCGGTGGTCCGGATCCCCGACGCGCCAGGAGCCGCCCTCAATCGGGCCGGAGCGTATTGCATACCGGTGAGTATCCAAGGGGATACATATCAGGCGGTGGTGGACTCTGGCTGTATCAGACCTCAATTCACCAAAGCCTGGTGCAAGACGAGGCATTGGGGGGAGCACAGGGGGTGAAGGTGTTGTGTGTGCACGTGGATGTTCACAGCTACCCTTTAGTGTCGGTCCACATTTTTTTCAGAGGGGAAAAATTTAGAGTAAAGGTAGCAGTTAATCCTCGCCTTACCCACTCGATAATTTTGGGGACTGATTGGCTGGGATTCGGGGAGTTAATGAGTCATTTAGTGAAGAGTGGGTCCTGCCATAGTTCAGCAGGGGGAGGTCCCAGTGTTGCATTGGCAGGAGCAGCTGTCACAGAGCCATTTACGTCATCGCCGCATCAGAGTGAGGAGCTGCTGGCTCCTCCTCCCTCTCTCGGGGAATCCCTCACAGATTTTCCGTTAGAGCAGTCACGAGACGAGACTCTGCGGCATGCGTTTGACCAAGTGAGAGTAATCGATGGTCAAACGCTCCCGCCGAACGCCACCCCGTCCTTCCCCTACTTCGCGATTATGAAGGATAGATTATACTGAGTGATGCAGGACACTCAAACTAAAGAGTGAGTCATGCAGCTTTTGATTCCAAAGAGCCGCCGGGAATTGGTATTCCAGGCGGCTCACTTTAATCCCATGGCTGGACACTTAGGGCAGGATAAAACACTAGCCCAAATAATGGCCCGGTTCTATTGGCCAGGGATTCGCAGTGATGTCCATAGGTGGTGTACGGCGTGCTGCGAATGCCAGTTAGTAAATCCAGCAGCCATTCCAAAAGCGCCTTTGTGCCCTCTCCCATTAATCGAGACCCCGTTCGAAAGGATTGGGATGGATCTCATCGGGCCATTAGATCGGTCAACACAAGGGTACTGCTTTATACTAGTTCTAGTGGACTATGCAACGCGATACCCGGAAGCAGTGCCTCTTTGCAATATCTCAGCATGCAGTATTGCGGAAGCACTCTTCCGCGTCATCTCCCAAGTTGGAATCCCCAAAGAGATTCTGACTGATCAAGGAACCTCATTTATGTCACGAACACTGAATTAACTTTATGGGTTATTGGGTATTAAGCCAATCTGCACCAGCGTTTATCACCCACAAATGGGTGGGTGGAGCACAGAGGTACGGCAGGCCAGGACTGAGTTTCCAAAACTCTTTATTTCTGCACTTTTCAGTGATAAACATACACTCTCCCAGCCACCCGCATACACAAGTCATCTGGTTTGGGAGAGCTCTCTTCCTCTGCTCTCTCTCTCTTTATATAGGGCGTGGTTGCTGGGAAGACACACAAACACAGGCTAATTCACATCAGGTGTAGTGATTCTGCCACTTACCTTCCCTGACTCCGCCCTCAGGTCACAGACCAGCGCTTGACCATGCCCCCACTGCCATACCCATCTGAAGAAGTGAACACATGCACACACACTCAGAGCAGTGGGCAGCCACACCAGAGCGCCCGGGGAGCAGTCAGGGATCAGGTACCTTGCTCAAGGGCACCTCAGCCCAAGGCCACCCCACGTCAACCTAACTGCATGTCTTTGGATTGTGGGGGAAACCGGAGCACCCGGAGGAAACCCACGCAGACACAGGGAGAACATGCAAACTCCACACAGAAAGGCCCTCGCTGGCCACTGGGTTCAAACCTGGAATCTTCTTGCTGTGAGGCGACCATGCTAACCACTTTACCACCGTGCCGCCTTATGGGGCATACCATCAGTATGCCCCATGTTGGTCATGGTCAGCAGGGATGGCCGTTTTAATGTGAGAGAGGATGAGTTTCTCGAAACATTTAGTGATGATGGGGGTTAGGGCAACTGGACGATAGTCATTGAGGCAGTTCACTGTACTTTTCTTTGGTATTGAGATGATGGTAGCTGATTTCAAGCAAGTGGGGACTGTGGACTGTTGTAGTGATTAAGTTGAAGATGGTTGTAAATACCTCTGCTAGCTGGTCTGCGCAGTCTCTGAGGATCCTGCCAGTGACTCCATCTGGACCAGCTGCTTTCCTCACATTGACTCTCTGCAGGATGGATCTGACCTGGTGTTGATGCAGCTGTATGGGGTCATCCTTCCCTGTTAGTGCTGGGTGGATGTTGGCCTCCCTGTTTCATTGATCGAAGTGAGAAAAGAAGCAGTTCAGTGTATCCGGCAGAGTGCGGTCCATGGGGTTTGTGAGTATGTTGCCGTCTGTATAGCCAGTCAGAGTTTTTATCCTCTGCCACATACCTTTGGAGTTATTGCTGTTAAAGTGTTCCTCTGTGCACTGCTTGTACCTGCGCTTGGCCTCTCTGATTCCCCTCTTCAGGTTTCTCTGTGCTGTTTTGTAGGCCTGCAGATCCCCAGATTTAAACACAGACTCATGTGTTTTGAGCAGGGCCTGCACCTTACTGTTGAGCCATGGTTTATGATTGGGGAACATGCTAACAGTTTTTGTCTCAGTCACATTCTCACCACAGAAGTTAATGTATGAGAGGACAGCTGTTGCATGTCTCTCCAGGTCTGCCTCCTCAGTAAAAACTCCCCAGTCTGTATCTTCAAAACAGTCCTGCAGGGCTGAGGTGGCTTCCTTAGTCCATACTTTGTTTTTGTGGATGGTTTCTGTCTGCAGCTGAGTGGTTTGTATGATGGAATCAGAGACAGAGAGAGATAATCTGAGAGCCCCAGGTGTGGCAGAGGGCTGGCTTTGAAAGTATCTGATATGTTGCAGTAGACTTGATTTTAAGATATTCTTTTCTCTTGTTGGGAAGTTTAAATACTTGTGGAATTTAGGCAGAGCTGACCTCAAGTTGGCATGATGAAAGTCTCCTGCCACTATAACAATACTGTCTGATTGTGCTGACAGATGCTGGCTAATAGAGTGGTATAACTTCTCCATAGATAGCCTAGTGTTAGCTTGTGGCAGCACATACACAGCTGTTATGACAGCCAATGTAAAGTCCCTCGGCAAGTAGAAAGGTCAACACAGCGGCATTAGATACTCTATGTCTGGTGAGCAGTATGTATCTTTGACTGTAATGTTTGTGCACCAGCTGTTGTTTAAATAAATACAAAGTCCTCCTCCTCTACTCTTACCGGAGTGAATAGTCCTGTATGCTCTGAAGGTAGCATGACCTGCTAACTCGATAGCATCCAGGATGTTTTGGTCAAGCCAAGTCTCCATAATTATCATCACACACTGGTTCAGACTGTGTGACATGATCTGCAGTCATAGCTCATCCACTTTGTTGTTTAGCGACCAGGAATTAGCGAGAAAAGGACTTGGGACTGCCAGTTAGTAAGGGTTAGCTTTTTAGCTTCGCCTGTAGCCCCCCCTTCTGCTTTCTGTGTCGCTGCTGTCTTCTCCACCTCAGCAGAGGGTTGTTGAGCCCCTCGCTCTCGGGAGAGTGCCGAATCTCCGAAGGGATGAAATCCCATTTGTCAGCCTCGAACTTGCAGTGAATATCATTCAAAACTGAAAACAGTTCAGCTCTGCTGTATTGTACACAAATAGTTGTAAAACCCCACAAGAAAAACAAAATAAAAACAAAGTAGCTGCCAAAATGTGAGGAGTGCTGGGCTACTGCATCTGGACGTACCGCCATCTTACTCAGTGTATCTGTATATGAACATTGCTTAAAGCTCTTGATCTGTATCTGCATGATTTTATGCACTGTGCTGCTAGCATATGATTGGCTGATTGGATAACTCCATAAATGAGCAGGTGTACAGGTGTTCCAACTAAAGTGGATGGTAAGTGTATACGAATTGAAACGGCGTTATTGTTTTGCACTATACTTCTAAAACATCAAAGAATAATGCTACTTAAAGTTAAATATTATAAGGTAGTTATCTCAATTTCACAGTGATAGAATTTGTTTTAACCCTGGTTTCATGTAGTTTTTGTTAAGTGATCTTGAAAACACACACACACACACACACACACACACACACACACACACAGTTACTTAAAATAACAGAGAGCTCCACACAAATTATTATAATTTATTAATGTACAGTCATGGATGAACATTTACATTTAGACAGCAAATAAATCTTTACCTTAAAATGGCACTTGATTTGTGCAATACATGTGAGGAGTAGTCTGTATTGAGTTATACAGACTGTGTGTGTGTGTGTGTGTGTGTGTGTGTGTGTGTGTGTGTGTGTAAAGTCATTGAATAAATGAGTTTTCTTTTTAGTTAAACCACACCATGTACACCAATGTAAATATAAATTTAATCTGTTTTTAATGGGGGCGGGCACTATGTTAGGGTATGATATGTATGTTAGAGAGTTCCACTCTCGCCTGTAAAATCTACTTTCATCTTCTGTTTCTCCATTACTGTCTCCAGCTCTGTTGCCTTTCTGACATCCTGAGAGAAAAACATAATTTAATAATTTATACATATTATTAGTTTGTGTGTGTGTGTGCATGTGTGCGTGTGTGCATGTGTGTGTGTACCTCCAGCAGTGCTTTTTGTACAGCAACCTGACTATACACTCTCGCGCCTTCTTCGGGAATAACAGCACGAAGCTCTTCTTTATTCAGAGAGAAGAGCTGAGCTCCTGTTAAAACACGAAGACACTGTACAGTCCTACACACACACACACACACACACACACACACACACACACACACACAGAGTTATTAATAAACTCATTCAGTCTGTAACAGTTCTACAAATTTTAGAAGCGGCAATGATTCACACAGGCCACTAGAGGGCAAGAGGGAGCCATTGCACAGACTGCCATTTTCAAGTCAAGTCAAGTCAACTTTATTGTCAAATATGCTATACATGCTCGACATACAGCACAGATGAAATTTCAGTCCTCTCTGACCCACGGTGCAAACAGGCAATGCAATAAATAAAAATAGAATAATTGAAATAAACAATATAAACAGTATAAACACTCTAGATAAGAACTAGACATAGACTAAAGACTCATAAACTAATAGCTGATAAGGTGAGGTAGTGTGGAATAGTGCAAATGAGCAAGGTAAAGTGAAATGTACAGTCCCTGAGTTCAGTGTGTTAATGAACGTTGAGAGTATATGTGTGTGTGTGTGTGTGTGTGTGTGTGTGTGTGTGTGTTGGGGGGGGAAACTGTGAGGGTGACATGTCAGATGCTGAAGGGGGGGCAGGGGTGTGTGCGAGCAGAATCTGTGGCAGGGGGCAGAGGGGAGAGGAGGGGCAGAACAGGGAGGGAGTTGAGCCTCCTGACCGCCTGGTGAAAGAAACTGTCCTTGAGCCTGCTGGTTTTGGCCCGGAGACTCCACAGTCTCCTCCCCGATGGCAGCAGACTGAAGAGGCTGTGAGATGGGTGGGTGGGGTCACCTGCAATCCTGATGGCTTTGCAGGTGAGGCGGGAGTTATAGATATCCATTAGAGAAGGGAGAGAGACACCAATGATCCTCTCAGCTGCTCTCATGATGCACTGCAGTCTTGCAGCAGGACACGGTGCAGGCGCCGTACCACACGGTGATGCAGCTGGTCAGGATGTTCTCGATGGTGCCTCTGTAGAATGTGTGCACTATGGGGGCCGGGACTCTTGCTCTCCTCAGTTTGTGGAGGAAGTACAGATGCTGTTGGGCTTTTTTGGCCAGTGATGCGGTGTTATTGCTCCAGGACAGGTCTTCAGAGATGTGCACACCCAGAAACTTGGTGCTGCTCACCCTCTCCACTGCAGCACCATCAACAGATAGTGGAGCATGCTGGGTATGCGCTCTCCTGAAGTCCACAACAATCTCCTTCATCTTCTCCACGTTCAGATGGAGATTGTTGTCCTTGCACCACATGGCCAAGCAGCTCACCTCACTCCTGTAGATTGTCTCATCGCCATTGTTGATGAGACCCACCACAGTCATGTCATCCGCAAACTTAATGAAGAGATTAGGGCTGGATGTTGGTGTGAAGTCGTGGGTCAGCAGAGTGAAGAGGAGGGGGCGCTGGATAGTGGTGAGGGAAGACATTCTGTTTTTGGATATTACTGTTTTTATGGATGTAGAACATAACCCTGGACCACAGGAGAAGCAAATCACTAAACCAAGTATGATCACTTGTAGTAGAAGCAAGCTGCTAACCTTGAGAAGAAAGTGTGTCAAGCCAGACATTAGGGTGGTAAATATGTACACTTAAGAATTTGAGATGGTTTAAATACAGAGGAACTGGTGCTGGGTCAAGGTCTGATAAGAGTGCTTGTCATCAGAGTATGCAGGAAATCCCGGTAATTGCTGGGCAAAGATTTTTCACTATACCTATTGCTAGATGAGATTATAATAATCTAATCATGATAAAGTGCTCTGCTGTTAGTGATCCAAGGCCAGCTCTCTCTACTACAGACAAGTTTGCTGTTCCTAAATGTTTGTTCTTAAACATTTGTAGCCTGACAAACTAAAAAAAAAATGGAGTTAAAGCTAGTGTGGCTCTCGAAGCTGATTTATTTGCAGTCAACAATGACATTTGTGTTGTTTACGAGACTCATTTGAAAAAAGTTGTACCAGATTTGGTTGTTAGTATATCGAACTATGCCCTTTACAGGAGAGACCAGAACTGGTTTGACACTGAGAAGTGAGAAAAGGGAGGGATAGCAGTATGTGCTAGAAACAACATCAATGTTAAACATGTGTTAAGGTCTGAGCTTTAGGAGTCTATCAATTTGGAAATAGAATTACCATCAGGTCATTGTATGTTGATGAGTGGAATTTATCATCATCCTCAACCAAGATATCCAGAAAACGATTTAATGGAATATGTGACTGACTGCATAGATGAGTTCCTTAAACACCATCCTGACGGACTAGTGGTATGTGGTGGAGACCTCAATCGACTTAATCAAGAAAAATTACCAACTTTGTCAGGTTTAAAGGTCCTGGTTGATTTTCCAACTCTAGGCAATTCATTCACCCATCCATGCATTATCTGTATCCACTTATCCTGTGCAGGGTTGAAGGCAAGCTGGAGCCTATCCCAGCTAACGATAGGTGAGAGGCAGGGTATATCCTGGACAAGTCACTTGATGTCATCTTACAGTTGTTGAGTGACATTCGAAGGAGTTGATTATCATCCTGGTGAAAATCACCCTCTGCCAATCTGTAACTTTGTTGTCCCCAATCAGTGTTGCCAGATACTGCTGACGTTTTCCAGCCCAAAATATGTTCAAAACCCACCAAAATGCACTTAAAACTGCCCAATCTGGCAACACTCTCTCTCCTCGCGCTTAAATCCGAACTTCCTTCCCATGGGCGGTTGCAAGCCAAGGTGGGCGAGGCCATGAATACTAATTTACGAAGTGACGTAAGATCGTATGGCTTTTTCAGATCCGCTCGTTTTTTCGACTATTTTCTTTCATAAGCTAATACAGGGAATGGGAGTAGAATTACATTTTCACATGCAGCATGCATATGCAACTCGGAGTGAAATATGGCATTTCAAAAAGAGCCAGTATTAAACGTTTTTGGTGGAAGGGCACCTTTAAGCGCGAGGAGAGATAGCAGACAGTGTTGCCAGATTGGGTGGTTTTAAGTGCATTTTAGCGGGTTTTGAACATATTTTGGGCTGGAAAACATCAGCAGTATCTGGCAACACTGTCCCCAATGTCTGCTGCTTGACCTTTTCCTTATGAACTGCCATCTTTGAAATTTTGAGGATGGAAGCAACCTGACGCTCATTATATCCCTATGCCAGTTAAGCCAGAACTCAACCCTTCTTTTCCTCACCCAAAACTTTTCTTTTTAACTCTTATGGCATGATGAATAGATATTTTTGTATTCCAATTAAATTTCAGATATGACAAACACTGTTTTTGCCATCCAAACTGGTCCTACTGCAAGAGGATAGTGATGACCACAGCAGTGGGGTTTTTTTGTTTTTTGTTTTTTTTTTTTGTTTTTTTACATTTCCTCATTAAATGGTGGATGTCCTTCATGTGAGCATCCAACTCACATGACCAAGATGGCGCCAGTGTGTTTGTCGGCTTGTCATCAGCTCCTATCTGTCCGAGTGCTGATTTGGATGTCTGTGTTCTTACTGTTGCTGCTCTGGAACGGCTCTGATGCCCTAAGAACCTATGATCGCTTGATATTGCTCCATATCCAAACCTCTTTGAGGCTAAAGACTACTGGGTGTTCGGGTCCATACAACAGATGTCACCCAACGTTTATAAACTGTCCTGTGGACTGCGTTCGACAGCTCTCCTGTTGCATGTCCTGTTGCAAGAAGAAGCGGTGCAGGACCAGAGGGAAATGCAGTGGTATCCGAGTGCATATGAGGAGATTTGAGAGTGTCTCTGCTGTGCAACCATCACCTCACTGGCTATCCATTGACTACGTGGGCAGACGCAGAGGCCTCTACCTAGATTGTCGATCGTGGGACATGAGATATTCCTGCCATCTATCCATCTCTCCAGCTTGGTCAGTGATGCCTGAGTTTCCTGCAGCTCCCCCAAGGCTCCGCGTCCAATGTGGCGGGGTGAACTTCCTGAACATTTGCCCATTGCAATGCTCTCAACACTCACAGCCTTTGGATTACCTTGCGGCCAAGGTGGTGTTACTGAACACCAGGTCTGTGTTAAACAAGACCTTTATTTTAAATGACTTTTTTACCCAGCGTGATCTGGACTTATTGTTTTTAACGGAGAAATGGATCGGTGCTGGCGCTGGTGAGACATCTGTATTTGGTGAGCTTTTGCCCCGTAAACTGTTCATATATAAGCACTCCAAGAAGTTTGGGTAGAGGAGGTGGAGTAGCTTTGATTTTTAAAAACTGATTCAAGGTACAGATGGTCTCTGTCGAGGGCTTTTCCTCATTTGAAGTGCAGTGCGTAAAAGTGGACTCTACTACAACTCCATTGGTGTGCACTTGTATACAGGCCACCAAAATCAGATAAAAACTTCATAAATGAGTTCCCGAATTTCCTGTCTCATTATGTTGCATTCTATGACCATCTGTTGGTTTTAGGTGATTTTAATATTCATGTCTGCTGCCCGGGTAAACCCATGGTTAGTGAGTTCTGTTCTTTATTGAGGTCGAGAGAGACAGGATGTTTTGATACCCGTGCCATAGTTATGTATATGATGTCGCATTAAAATCTGCCATACTGTATTGATAGACACAGCTATTAAGCTAAAGTTATTTACCAGATATTTAACTAGCTATCTCCATTCGGGAAAAAAAAACCCATTTGGCTACAGTTTAATTGAGAATTCTGCAAACTTTTAGATCATGACACCAAAGGAGGCTAGGAGCACTGGGCCTTGAGAATGTACAGTTAGGTCCATAAATATTTGGACAGAGACAACATTTTTCTAATTTTGGTTCTGTACATTACCACAATGAAGTTTGAACAAAACAATTCAGATGCAGTTGAAGTTCAGACTTTCAGCTTTAATTCAGTAGGTTGAACAAAATGATTGCATAAAAATGTGAGGAACTAAAGCATTTTTTTAACACAATCCCTTCATTTCAGGGGCTCAAAAGTAATTGGACAAATTAAATAATTGTAAATAAAATGTTCATTTCTAATACTTGGTTAAAAACCCTTTGTTGGCAATGACTGCCTGAAGTCTTGAACTCATGGACATCACCAGACGCTGTGTTTCCTCCTTTTTAATGCTCTGCCAGGCCTTTACTGCAGCGGTTCTCAGTTGTTGTTTGTTTGTTTGTGGGCCTTTCTGTCTGAAGTTTAGTCTTTAACAAGTGAAATGCATGCTCAATTGGGTTGAGATCATGTGACTGACCTGGCCATTCAAGAATATTCCACTTCTTTGCTTTAATAAACTCCTGGGTTGCTTTGGCTTTATGTTTTGGGTCATTGTCCATCTGTATTATGAAACACCGACCAATCAGTTTGGCTGCATTTGGCTGAATTTGAGCACACAGTATGTCTCTGAATACCTCAGAATTCATCCGGCTGCTTCTGTCCTGTGTCACATCATCAATAAACACTAATGACCCAGTGCTACTAGCAGCCATGCATGTCCAAGCCATCACACTGCCTCCACCATGTTTTACAGATGATGTGGTATGCTTTGGATCATGAGCTGTACCACGCCTTCGCCATACTTTTTCTTTCCATCATTCTGGTCGAGGTTGATCTTGGTTTCATCTGTCCAAAGAATGTTCTTCCAGAACTGTGCTGGGTTTTTTTAGATGTTTTTTAGCAAAGTCCAATCTAGCCTTTTCATTCTTGAGGCTTATGAGTGGCTTGCACTGTGCAGTGAACCCTCTGTATTTACTTTCATGCAGTCTTCTCTTTATGGTAGATTTGGATATTGATACACCTACCTCCTGGAGAATGTTGTTCACTTGGTTGGCTGTTGTGAAGAGGTTTCTCTTCACCATGTAAATTATTCTGCGATCATCCACCACTGTTGTCTTCTGTGGGCGTCCAGGTCTTTTTGCATTGATGAGTTCACCAGTGCTTTCTTTCTTTCTCAGGATGTACCAAACTGTAGATTTTGCCACTCCTAATATTGTAGCAATTTCTCGGATGTTTTTTTTTCTGTTGTCGCAGCCTAAGGATGGCTTGTTTCACCTGCATGGAGAGCTCCTTTGACCACATGTTTTCTTCACAGCAAAACCTTCCAAATGCAAGCAACACACCTCAAATCAACTCCAGGCCTTTTATCTGCTTAATTGAGAATGACATAACAAAGGAATTGCCCACACCTGCCCATGAAATAGCCTTTGAGTCAATTGTCCAATTACTTTTGGTCCCTTTAAAAGCAGGGTGACACATGTTAAGGAGCTGAAACTCCTAAACCCTTCATCCAATTTTAATGTGGATACCCTCAAATGAAAGCTGAAAATCTGGACTTTATGCCCATGTCCATTATATAACTATAACTTGAATATGCTTCAGTAAACAGGTAAAAAAAGAAAATTTGTGTCAATGTCCAAATATATATGGACCTAACTGTAGATATGTTCTGCTTGTCTGTGGTGACACCAAGAAATTACACAATTATGAAGCATAAAAGCTAGTTAATCAGCTAATAACCTACATACATACTTTGGACTAACCATATGGCTACAGTTTCTTTTCAAAACATTTCAGGTGTTTTGGGTATTTTGAATTGGAGTAAAAGTTATGTACAGTATGATGATGTTTTGAAGTCACATGTAATGCTCTCACACCCTCAATCATGACCTCATTAACCCTTTCACATATTCTCTTCATGTGTCTGTGGCAGCGGGGGCATGGCCAAGCAGCAGTTTGTGAATGGAGGGCGGGGTCGGGGAAGGTAATAATAATAAAATAATACATCTGTTTTGTATAGCGCTTTTCATGGTACTCAAAGACGCTTTACAGGAGGTTCAAACATACACACACACACACACACACACACACAGACAATTATAAACAAGGAAAGAAAATAAATAAATAAATAAATAAATAAATAAATAAATAAAAAGTAAAAAGTCCACCAAGTAGGGGTCAGGATGTAATTCCTGTGGTGTAGCAGCCACAGTCCCACCAAAAGGCGCACGAAAACAAGTCCCACATCTCCAGCACCGCCGCCGTGACGCCGTCAGCAACATCGCTTGAACACCACGCCATGGATCCACAAAGCGAGCACAGAAGCTCTGCCACGCAGAGCGCTGGTGTGTCCCAAACCGCCTGCACAGCTGCCGCGACACCACTGAGCAACATCGCTTGGAACATTACGCAAAGCGCTGGACAACCACAATGTAAAATGAGCAATAAGCTCACTGCAGTCCATAGCTGGGAGCGCAGGCATCGCCCACGGTGAACCAAGGCCTGGAGGGAACCGACGCCCAAAACTGGGTCCGGAGCTGCACCACAACCGGCGGACAAAACACTCAAACAAACATCAAACTACACAAACACACAGAAAAAAAATAGAAAAAGAAATAAAATAAAATGAAAAAGCTCCGTTGAGAAGCGGCAGTCAGAATGCACATGACGTACTCTCAACCAGAAACGGAAGTAATCCCGTCATGTTGAAAGGTAAGTGGCCAAGTCATTACACCTGCTGTCAATTAATGTGTGTGTGTGTGGGGGGGGGGCAGGGACAGAGCATAAAAGGAGGGGGAGAGCAGAGAAGAGGCTCCCCTCCCAACCACAACGCATGTGTGCGTGTAGTATGTGCAATAGTGTGAGTGAGTGAGTAAAAGCTGAAAAGCCAAAATAAGTGAAATAAAGAGTTTGTGTGTGACCAACTCTTGCCTGCCATGCTTCTGTGCTCCACCCACATCAGGAACTGCTACAGTGGTGCTGAAACCCGGGATGCACAGAAGGGAACCACCCCATGGAGTCCTCCCCATTCAAAGAGCTCGTCCTTGCCCTCGCTATTGCCCAGCAGAACCAGCATCAAGCACTGACCGCCCCCCGAAAGGAACAAGAGCGACGCTTCAAAGCCTTGATGCTGGCCCAGCAGGAAGATTGCCAGGCGTTCCGGCATCTGCTTGCGTCAGCAGGGGCGTCGACCATCACCACAGCCGGCACCCTTACGAAGATGGGCCTGCAGGATGATCAAGAAGCGTTCCTCGCCCTCTTTGAGCAAGCAGCTGAGGCTGGTGGGTGGCCGCTGGAGCAGGGTGCAGTGCGCCTCCTCCCGCTCCTAACTGGTGAGGTGCAGCTCACAGCGCAGCAGCTCCCTGCTGACAGCCGATTGGTGTATGCTGACCTGAGGAAAGCCATCCTGCAGCGGGTCGGCCGCTCCCCGGAGCAACATTGCCAGTGCTTCCGGACGCTGGCATTGGAGGAGGTCAGGCGGCCGTTTGCATTTGGCCAGCAACTCCGGGACACCTGCTGGCAGTGGCTGAGGGCAGAAGACCGTGACGCTGATGAGATCATCGATCTGGTGGCACTGGAACAGTTTATCTCTCGACTTTCGGAAGGAATGACGGAATGGGTCCAGTGCCATCGCCCAGCGTCGCTGGAACAAGCCATCGAGCTGGTGGAGGACCATCGGGAGGTGGATCCGATGGCAGGCAGATGAGGCATCTCCCCTCACTTCTCTTCTCTCTCTCCCTTCCCCCATCTCTCGTTCCCCTCTCCACCCCGTTCCCCGGCCGCGGAGGTAGCAGCCGGCTCCTCCCCAGCTGGCCTGTCACACCCGTGGTGTCATCCCATCTTCCTCTTCCATCTCTGTGTTGTCTCCTCCTCAGGTGAGTGACACCCATAATGCTGGTGCAGAGGGAAAGCCTGGGCCGGTGTGCTGGCGCGGCGGAGAGTCGGAGCATCTCCAGAGTCGGAGCTCTGCAAGGTCGAGGCATCCACCGACCACTGTGAGAAATTCTTGAAGTTTTTCATTGAGAAAATTGACCACATTAGGGCACAGTTTTCTCCTGTTGTATCTGAAACCCCACCCCCCCATACCTCCCCAGTGCCACAGCTACCTTTGACCACTTTCAGGCAGTTTCATACACTGAGCTGTGGGACACTGTAAAACACATGAAAACTTCAACAGCCCCTCACGACCCTATCCCTTCCCTGATTATTAAAGATGTATTTGATGTTATTGGTCCAAGCATTCAAATCATTCTGAATTCCTGCCTTGCCACAGGTAGTGTTCCCACCTGTTTTAAGCACACAGTAGTCTAGCCTCTGCTTAAAAAGCATAACCTTGATCCAAAATGTTTAAAAAATTTCAGGCCCATCTCTAAACTCCCATTCATTTCAAAAATTATGGAAAAGGTTGCGTTAACACAGTTGCTTCCCTTCCTTAATTCAGCAGAAATCCTAGAGCCATTTCAATCTGGCTTTAAGGCCCATCATAGCACTGAGACAGCCCTGTTAAAGATAACAAACGACCTGCTGCTCACCCTCGACTCTGATGATAATGCCATTCTTATCCTGTTAGACCTTAGTGCTGCATTTGACACTGTAGACGACACAACACTGCTGGCCTGGCTTGAACAGTGGGTTGGGATTAAGGGTTCTGCTCTAAAATAGTTCCACTCATACCTCCAGCAAAGAACCTTTTCAGTGTCCATAGGCCAATACTCCTCACCCCCTGCCCCTGTGTCTTGTGGTGTCCCCCAGGGGTCCATCCTGGGTCCTGTTCTTTTTTGCCTTTATATGCTCCCACTGGGTAACATCATTAGAAAATTTAATATTACATTCCACTTTTATGCTGACGATTCCCAATTGTACCTCCCTCTAAAATCTGGAAATTCCTTGCAGCCTCTTCTGGACTGCCTTAAAGAAATTAAAAACTGGATGGCCAATAACTTCCTCCAGTTAAATGAAGACAAAACTGAGGTCATGATCTTTGGCCCCCCCAAATCCAGAAATTCCATCTCTGGCAACCTTGGCTCTCTTACTCCATTTGTCAAAACCCATCCAAGAAACCTGGGTGTTATTCGAGACTCCCAACTCAGCCTTGACAAACAAATCTCTTCTGTTGTTAAGACTAGTTTCTACCAATTAAGGATCATTGCAAAACTTAAATCTGTTCTGTCATACAATGACCTGGAAAAAGTCATCCATGCCTTTATAACTTCATGCTTAGATTACTGTAACTCCCTTTATTTTGGTCTCCCTCAAACACTGGTGTCACGGCTTCAAATTGTCCAAAATGCGGCTGCTAGGTTGCTTACTAACACAAAAAAAACATGAGCACATCATACCTGTCCTAGCCTCATTGCACTGGCTTCCTGTCCAGTCTAGGATTCAATTTAAGATCCTGTTAATGTTTTTTAAAGCTCTTCATGACTTGGCTCCCAACTACTTAGCTGCTGCTATTCATCCCCCTGAGGCTCCCATGTCTCTTAGATCTTCCAGCAGAGGTCTCCTCCATGTTCCCCAAACTCGTCTTAAGCGAAAAGGTGACCGAGCTTTTGCGGTCGCTGGTCCTCGGCTGTGGAACCTTCTGCCTCCTGACATTAGAAATGCTCCCTCTATTACTTTTTTTAATTCCAAGCTCAAGACACACCTTTTCACATTAGCATTCCCTACATTTTAACTGTTTTTGTTTTGTCATGTCAGAAATTAAGTGTTTGTCTTTTGTTGCTGATGTTTAATTCGGTCGTTTTTGTTTCTTTATATATTTTATATCTATTTATTTTTACACTCTGTACAGCACTTTGGTCAGTGTAAACTGTGTTTAAATGTGCTTTAGAAATAAATTTTGCTTACTTACTTACTTACTAAATAAGATTTGGTTCAGGTGATCATCACATCAGTACCTCATTAAGTAAAATGAAGTGTGCTTGTGTGCTGGAATTCCAGCACAGACACTGGAATGAAATATCTGCAGTCCATAGAGATGCTGATTTAAGAAAAAAAAATTAAGTGCTCTCTTAATTTTTTCCAGAGCCATATGTGTGTGTATTGGGCTGTGAAAGTTAATAACATGTTAACACAATTTCATTTTAAGTCCACTAATTATTTTGATGCTATTAATACAGGTTTTGATATTACCCTTTGTGTCGCCCATAGTTTAGCAATCCACAAACCAACAGTTGGCATATTAATTGTTATAAAAAGCATGTCTACAGTGGATGATAGATCCAGGAAAAGGTCTTTTGAATGGCAAGTTCAGTTCCAAATCCATGTCAGATGGGACTATTGATAAGACCAAAGTTATTTGCTGTTACAGTTGATGTGAATTGAGTTATCACTGGAGTACAACCAGTCTTAAATATAATTAACAAGCTAACATACTTGATTGTGTGCAAGGGAAATACATGGACAAAACTAGACACATCAGGCTAAAAGCAGCTATAGCAAACTGGGTGGAAACAGCTTGCAGGCCCATTAAGACTATAAAAAACAAACATGACATAGCTGAGGATTGTGACATTGTCCCCATTTCATCATGAAGTCTTATTTAGCTTTCATATTCATAAGGTCTGAGCTTTTGTATTCTTGTTTCTTGGTTTTCATGTCATTTCTAGTTCTAAGGATTTCCTGATTTAGACCCTTGCTAGTGTTTCTGGTATTACGGAGATGGGCTGTCCTTGTGTGATGTTAATAAACATTTTCAACATAATTACATTTTGCTTTGGCAACTATTTCATGCAAATTAAAACTTCAAAGGTTTGGCTCTTCATTAGCTACTTTCCTCTCCAGGTACAGGTTTGAATGAGTATGGCATATCCAAAACAAACAAGATTTCTCTTCAACTTAAAATTTTTGACCTCATGCATTGGTAAAGATTGTGTGACACAATTCATGAACTATCCTGAGAAAGGTTCGCTGTTCCCTTTGGAGCATTAAGTAGAGCCATTGTTTTATCTGTGATTTTCAGAGTGCTCTGCCCATCTACTACATGTGAAGAAAAAAGGAATGGCTATATTTAAATGTACTATACATTTACCAGAATTTGAATTCAAGTTAATTTATCCTTGATTTACTTTATCTTGAATTATCTTTGATTTAAATGGAGACTGAGTATTAGCTTGATTCAGAGGTTTGGGTATGAAATATGAAATGACCATTTGTGTTGTGTTTTTCTAAACTCACGGCTCACTGAAGCTTTTCCCACGTAGCCAGGCTTCAACTTCAGCAGGAGGTGAGTGATAGTCCAGAGGAAGTGAAGTATCTGAAGAACGAGGGATGACCAATGGACGAGACAAACCTGCTTTCCCATTGGTCAGTCTCTGCAGGAGTTCATCATTAACTTGCATCACTAAGAGCAACAGAAAGAGATCTTCAACACTATGTTTGTGCATTGCATGTGTATGCAAGTGTATTATGTGTGTGTGTACCTTTATCTGTGTCCTCAGGCAGGTGTTGAGGTGGCAGTGCAATGCTGCGAGGTCGTGAAGTGTTAAAGTCAGAGGTCATGCCATGGGAAGTGGGCAGAGGCAGAGTGCTCGTCTTCTGCATCGGAGGTGGTGCTGGAGCCTGTGAGAAAGACAGAAAGACACAAAGAGTAACATAGAAAATGAAAGAGAGACAGGATGTTTTGATACCCGTGCCATAGTTATGTATATGATGTCGCATTAAAATCTGCCATACTGTATTGATAGACACAGCTATTAAGCTAAAGTTATTTACCAGATATTTAACTAGCTATCTCCATTCGGGAAAAAAAACCCCATTTGGCTACAGTTTAATTGAGAATTCTGCAAACTTTTAGATCATGACACCAAAGGAGGCTGGGAGCACTGGGCCTTGAGAATGTACAGTTAGGTCCATAAATATTTGGACAGAGACAACATTTTTCTAATTTTGGTTCTGTACATTACCACAATGAAGTTTGAACAAAACAATTCAGATGCAGTTGAAGTTCAGACTTTCAGCTTTAATTCAGTGGGTTGAACAAAATGATTGCATAAAAATGTGAGGAACTAAAGCATTTTTTAACACAATCCCTTCATTTCAGGGGCTCAAAAGTAATTGGACAAATTAAATAATTGTAAATAAAATGTTCATTTCTAATACTTGGTTGAAAACCCTTTGTTGGCAATGACTGCCTGAAGTCTTGAACTCATGGACATCACCAGACGCTGTGTTTCCTCCTTTTTAATGCTCTGCCAGGCCTTTACTGCAGCGATTTTCAGTTGTTGTTTGTTTGTTTGTGGGCCTTTCTGTCTGAAGTTTAGTCTTTAACAAGTGAAATGCATGCTCAATTGGGTTGAGATCATGTGACTGACCTGGCCATTCAAGAATATTCCACTTCTTTGCTTTAATAAACTCCTGGGTTGCTTTGGCTTTATGTTTTGGGTCATTGTCCATCTGTATTATGAAACGCCGACCAATCAGTTTGGCTGCATTTGGCTGAATTTGAGCACACAGTATGTCTCTGAATACCTCAGAATTCATCCGGCTGCTTCTGTCCTGTGTCACATCATCAATAAAAACTAATGACCCAGTGCTACTAGCAGCCATGCATGCCCAAGCCATCACACTGCCTCCACCGTGTTTTACAGATGATGTGGTATGCTTTGGATCATGAGTTGTACCACGCCTTCGCCATACTTTTTCTTTCCATCATTCTGGTCGAGGTTGATCTTGGTTTTATCTGTCCAAAGAATGTTCTTCCAGAACTGTGCTGGGTTTTTTTAGATGTTTTTTAGCAAAGTCCAATCTAGCCTTTTCATTCTTGAGGCTTATGAGTGGCTTGCACTGTGCAGTGAACCCTCTGTATTTACTTTCATGCAGTCTTCTCTTTAAGGTAGATTTGGATATTGATACACCTACCTCCTGGAGAGTGTTGTTCACTTGGTTGGCTGTTGTGAAGAGGTTTCTCTTCACCATGTAAATTATTCTGCGATCATCCACCACTGTTGTCTTCTGTGGGCGTCCAGGTCTTTTTGCATTGATGAGTTCACCAGTGCTTTCTTTCTTTCTCAGGATGTACCAAACTGTAGATTTTGCCACTCCTAATATTGTAGCAATTTCTCGGATGTTTTTTTTTTCTGTTGTCGCAGCCTAAGGATGGCTTGTTTCACCTGCATGGAGAGCTCCTTTGACCGCATGTTTTCTTCACAGCAAAACCTTCCAAATGCAAGCACCACACCTCAAATCAACTCCAGGCCTTTTATCTGCTTAATTGAGAATGACATAACGAAGGAATTGCCCGCACCTGCCCATGAAATAGCCTTTGAGTCAATTGTCCAATTACTTTTGGTCCCTTTAAAAGCAGGGTGACACATGTTAAGGAGCTGAAACTCCTAAACCCTTCATCCAATTTTAACGTGGATCCCCTCAAATGAAAGCTGAAAGTCTGGACTTTATGCCCATGTCCATTATATAACTATAACTTGAATATGCTTCAGTAAACAGGTAAAAAAAGAAAATTTGTGTCAATGTCCAAATATATATGGACCTAACTGTAGATATGTTCTGCTTGTCTGTGGTGACACCAAGAAATTACACAATTATGAAGCATAAAAGCTAGTTAATCAGCTAATAACCTACATACATACTTTGGACTAACCATATGGCTACAGTTTCTTTTCAAAACATTTCAGGTGTTTTGGGTATTTTGAATTGGAGTAAAAGTTATGTACAGTATGATGATGTTTTGAAGTCACATGTAATGCTCTCACACCCTCAATCATGACCTCATTAACCCTTTCACATATTCTCTTCATGTGTCTGTGGCAGCGGGGGCATGGCCAAGCAGCAGTTTGTGAATGGAGGGCGGGGTCGGGGAAGGTAATAATAATAAAATAATACATCTGTTTTGTATAGCGCTTTTCATGGTACTCAAAGACGCTTTACAGGAGGTTCAAACATACACACACACACACACACACACACACACACACACACACACACACAGACAATTATAAACAAGGAAAGAAAAATAAATAAATAAAAAGTAAAAAGTCCACCAAGTAGGGGTCAGGATGTAATTCCTGTGGTGTAGCAGCCACAGTCCCACCAAAAGGCGCACGAAAACAAGTCCCACATCTCCAGCACCGCCGCCGTGACGCCGTCAGCAACATCGCTTGAACACCACGCCATGGATCCACAAAGCGAGCACAGAAGCTCTGCCACGCAGAGCGCTGGTGTGTCCCAAACCGCCTGCACAGCTGCCGCGACACCACCGAGCAACATCGCTCAGAACATTACGCAAAGCGCTGGACAACCACGATGTAAAATGAGCAACAAGCTCACTGCAGTCCATAGCTGGGAGCGCAGGCATCGCCCACGGCGAACCAAGGCCTGGAGGGAACCGACGCCCAAAACTGGGTCCGGAGCTGCACCACAACCGGCGGACAAAACACTCAAACAAACATCAAACTACACAAACACACAGCAAAAAAAATAGAAAAAGAAATAAAATAAAATGAAAAAGCTCCGTTGAGAAGCGGCAGTCAGAACGCACATGACGTACTCTCAACCAGAAACAGAAGTAATCCCGTCATGTTGAAAGGTAAGTGGCCAAGTCATTACACCTGCTGTCAATTAATGTGTGTGTGTGTGTGTGTGTGTGTGTGTGTGTGTGTGTGTGTTTGTTTGTGGCAGGGACAGAGCATAAAAGGAGGGGGAGAGCAGAGAAGAGGCTCCCCTCCCAACCACAACACATGTGTGTGTGTAGTATGTGCGATAGTGTGAGTGAGTGAGACCCACATCAGGAACTGCTACAGTGGTGCTGAAACCCGGGATGCACAGAAGGGAACCACCCCATGGAGTCCTCCCCATTCAAAGAGCTCATCCTTGCCCTCGCTATTGCCCAGCAGAACCAGCATCAAGCACTGACCGCCCCCCGAAAGGAACAAGAGCAACGCTTCAAAGCCTTGATGCTGGCCCAGCAGGAAGATTGCCAGGCATTCCGGCATCTGCTTGCATCAGCAGGGGCGTTGACCATCACCACAGCCGGCACCCTTACGAAGATGGGCCTGCAGGACAATCAAGAAGCATTCCTCGCCCTCTTTGAGCAAGCAGCTGAGGCTGGTGGGTGGCCGCTGGAGCTGGGTGCAGTGCGCCTCCTCCCGCTCCTAACTGGCGAGGTGCAGCTCACAGCGCAGCAGCTCCCTGCTGACAGCCAATTGGAGGAGGTCAGGTGGCCGTTTGCATTTGGCCAGCAACTCCGGGACACCTGCTGGCAGTGGCTGAGGGCAGAAGACCGTGACGCTGATGAGATCATCGATCTGGTGGCACTGGAACAGTTTATCTCTCGACTTTCGGAAGGAACGACGGAATGGGTCCAGTGCCATCGCCCAGCGTCGCTGGAACAAGCCATCGAGCTGGTGGAGGACCATCTGGAGGTGGATCCGATGGCAGGCAGACGAGGCATCTCCCCTCACTTCTCTTCTCTCTCTCCCTTCCCCCATCTCTCGTTCCCCTCTCCACCCCGTTCCCCGGCCGCGGAGGTAGCGGCCGGCTCCTCCCCAGCTGGCCTGTCACACCCGTGGTGTCATCCCATCTTCCTCTTCCATCTCTGTGTTGTCTCCTCCTCAGGTGAGTGACACCCATAATGCTGGTGCAGAGGGAAAGCCTGGGCCAGTGTGCTGGCGTGGCAGAGAGTCAGAGCATCTCCAGAGTCAAAGCTCTGCAAGGGAGGTGGGAGCTGTAATCCGGATCTCTGACGTGCCAGAAACTGCCCCCATCGGGCTGGAACGTATCGCATACCAGTAAGTGTTCAAGGGGATACATATCATGTGTTGGTGGACTCCAGTTGTAACCAGACCTCAATTCACCAATGCCTGGTGCAAGGTGAGGCACTGGGGAGAGCACAAACGGTGAAGGTGTTATGTGTGCATGGGGATTTTCAACATTACCCTCTAGTGTCTATCCATATTCTATTCTGGTGCCAGACACAGAGAATTAAGGTGGTGGTTAACCCTTGTCTCACCCACTCGTTAATTTTGGGAACTGATTGGCCAGGGTTTAAAGAATTGATGGAACACATAATGAGAGGTGGGTCCTGCATAAATACATCACGGGAAGCTTCTGGTGTGGCATTTACTGGGGAAGCTGTCACAGAGCCGTCTATGTCAGCACCATGTCAGAGCGATATGAGGACTGAGGAGCACCCCGCCCCTTCTCCCTCTCTTGGGGATTCCCTTGGGGATTTCCCATTAAAGCAGTCTTGAGACAAGACTCTGCAGTATGCGTTTGACCAAGTGAGAGTAATCGATGGTCAACACCGCGACACTGGCCACGACACCAGCCTTCCTTTATTTTGCTATTATTAAGGATAAGTTGTACCGAGTGATGCAGGACACTCAAACGGGAGAACAGATAACTCAATTATTGATCCCAAAGAGCCGTAGGGAACTCATAGTCCATGCGGCTCACTTTAATCCCATGGCTGGACACTTGGGGCAGGACAAAACTCTAGCCCGAATAATGGCCCAGTTCTATTGGCCAGGGATTCACGTGGATGTCTGTCGATGGTGTGTGGCATGCCGTGAATGCCAATTAGTAAATCCTGCGGCCACTCCAAAAGTGCCTTTGCGCCCTCTTCCTCTAATTGAGACCCCGTTTGAGCAAATTGGGATGGATCTCATCGGGCCATTAGATCGGTCAGCATGGGGATTTCACTTTATTTTAGTTCTGGTGGGCTATGCAATGCGATATCCGGAAACAATGCCTCTCCGCAATATCTCAGCATGCAGTATTGTGGAAGTGCTCTTCTGCTTTATCTCCCGGGTCAGGATTCCGAAAAAAATCCTGACAGACCAAGGCACTTTGTTTATGTCATGCACACAGCGCAAGCTGTATGGGTTATTGGGGATTAAGTCTATTTGCACCAGCATCTATCACCCACAAACAGATGGCTTAGTGGAGCACTTTAACCAAACACTCAATAACATAATCCAGAAATTTGTAAGTTAAGATGAACGTAACTGGGATAAGTGGCTCGAGCCCCTGTTATTTGCAGTACGAGAGGTCCCGCAAGCCTCCACTGGGTTTTCTCCATTTGAATTATTATATGGGTGTAAGCCACATGGCATTCTGGACATGCTACATGAAAATTGAGAGGAGGGACCTTCACCTAGCAAAAATGAAATTCAGTACATTCTTGACTTGCATGCAAAACTCCACACCCTCACACACCTAACCCAGGAGAATTTGCAGCAGGCACAAGAACGTCAAAGCCGGCTGTATGATGGGCACGCGCCATAGAGAGTTCACGCTGGGAAACAAAGTACTCGTATTATCGCCCACGTCGAGTTCTAAATTAATTGCCAAGTGGCAAGGGCCCTTTGAGGTCACACGGTGAGTCAGGGATGTCGACTATGAGGTGAAGCAAATGGATAAGGGCGGAGCATTGCAAATTTACCACCTCAACCTTTTAAAATGCTGGAATGAGGGGGTCCCCATGGCGTTGGCATCAGTAGTCCAGGAGAAGGCGGAGCTGGGGCCAGAGGTAAAAAGGATAACATCTCAAACCACTCTGGTCCCTTGTGGAGACCACCTCTCACCGAACCGACTCACAGAGGTAGCCAAGTTGCAAAAGGAATTTTCTGACATGTTCTCGCCCCTTCCTGGTCGTACCCACCTCATAGAACACCACATAGAAATGCCCCGGGGGCTGGTAGTGCGTCGCTTCCCTTACCGCTTGCCTGAACACAAGAAAACACAAGAGTTCGGGATGAACTCGGGATGAACTGAAGGCCATGCTCTTAATGGGCATAATTGAGGAGTCCCACAGTGACTGGAGCAGCCCGGTGGTCCTGGTTCCCAAGACCAATGGGTTGGTCCAGTTCTGTGTGGACTATAGAAAAGTCAACGTGGTGTCTAAATTCGACGCATACCCAATGCCTCAGATTAATGAGTTGCTTGATCGGTTAGGCGCTGCTTGCTTTTATTCAACACTGGATCTAACAAAGGGATATTGGCAGACCCCCTTGACTCCTCTATTCTGAAAGAAAACGGCCTTTTCCACACCATTTGGATTACACCAATTTGTCACGCTCCCTTTTGGGTTATTTGGGGCACCTGCTACATTCCAGCGGCTCATGGACAGGGTCCTCCGCACTCATGCTGCCTATGCGGCTGCATATCTAGACAATATAATAATCTACAGCCATGATTGGCTGCACCACTTGGAACATTTGAGGGCCATTCTAAGGTCAGTGAGGCATGCGGGCCTCACAGCTAACCTGAAAAAGTGTGCAATTGGGCGGGTAGAAGTATGGTATCTGGGGTTCCACTTGGGTCATGGGCAGGTGCATCCCCAAATTAACAAGACTGCAGCAATTGCGGCCTGCCCGAGGCCCAAGACCAAAAAGGAGGTGATACAGTTCCTGGGGCTGTCTATTATCGTAGGTTTATACCTAATTATTCGGATGTCACCAGCCTGCTGACTGATCTCACTAAAAAAGGGGCTCCAGATCCAGTCCAGTGGATGGAGCAGTGCCAACAGGCTTTCTCTGAGGTAAAAGCTGCACTGTGTGGGGGGGCACTTTTGCACTCCCCTGACTTCTCTCTCCCCTTTATTTTGCAGACTGACACATCGGACAGAGGGCTGTGGGCTGTTTTGTCCCAGAAGTTGGAGGGTGAGGAGCGCCCTGTGCTGTACATCAGCCATAAACTCTTGATGCATGAAAGCAAGTACAGCACCATCGAAAGAGTGTCTTGTCATCAAGTGGGCAGTCCTTGCCCTCCGATACTACCTGCTGGGGCACCCTTTCACTCTCTGTTCAGACCATGCACCCCTCTAGTGGCTCCACCGCATGAAGGATGCCAATGCACGGATCACCCATTGGTATCTCGCCCTCCAGCCATTTAAGTTCGAGATGGTCCACAGGCCAGGGTCCCAGATGGTGGTGGTGGTCTTCCTGTCCCGTCGGGGGAGGAGTCAGCTTCAGGCTGGATGGCTCCCCGGCCTGAGTCGGGCAGTGGGGGTCTCATCTCATCTCATTATCTCTAGCTGCTTTATCCTGTTCTACAGGGTCGCAGGCAAGCTGGAGCCTATCCCAGCTGACTATGGGCGAAAGGCGGGGTACACCCTGGACAAGTCGCCAGGTCATCACAGGGCTGACACATAGACACAGACAACCATTCACACTCACATTCACACCTACGGTCAATTTAGAGTCACCAGTTAACCTAACCTGCATGTCTTTGGACTGTTGGGGAAACCGGAGCACCTGGAGGAAACCCACACAGACACGGGGAGAACATGCAAACTCCGCACAGAAAGGCCCTCACTGGCCACGGGGCTCAAACTCGGACCTTCTTGCTGTGAGGTGACAACGCTAATCACTACACCACCATGCTGCCAGCAGTGGGGGAATATAAGTGAAATAAAGAGTTGTGTGTGACCAACTCTCGCCTGCTGTGCTTCTGTGCTACACCCACATCAGAAACTGCTACAGTATCATATTGAGGGAACACAAAGATAAGAGCGCTTGAAACTTAAGATTGTGGAATTTTAGAGTCCTGGGATTATATGGTCTTGAGTATATGCTGTGCCTTGTCTAAGTATCTATCTCCCAACTGCTGTTTGGGACAATATTTTATCAGGTATGCGCACTGCATCCTCAAAGGAATGATATCACTTCTCATCCCTGATGAAGGCTTCTGAAGGAGTTGAAAGCTTGGCTATGTCCAACAATTTTGTGCAGTAAAAAGGTTTTTTTTATCTTTATATGGAATTGATCGCTGCAGAGATGAAAATCTTCAATGGAATCTATGAGATGCATAGACAGGATTGCCTGGATATTGTGAGGGATTATGAGAAGACGTCATTGAAAATTGCCTGATTTCGAAATCACCTCTGGTTCAATCTTCAATGTAAACATACAAATGTCATGCCAATGAGTTTGAAACTTTGGAGTTGTGAACATGGGAGTCAAGTGAAAAAAATCCTTAAGAGAGCGGAGAAGGTTCTTCTGAATATTCGAATTGGTAAAACCATAGGTATACTGGCCATGTTAAAGGAGAACCAAACGATTTTAGAAGAAAAGTTAGTGGCCTATATTCATAGTGATGAATTCAAAGAGGTGAAGGACATGGTGTACAGGCATGGGCGTACCGGACGCGGGGTACGCGAGGGACATGTCCCCCACACTTCCCGTATTTGTGCCCTTTGTCCCCCACACTTTTTACAGCCATTACAACCACTCAATTCATTTTTAACATGTGGAAATGCATTTTTCCGAGCCGCCTCTAAATGCATCATGAGCAGGCGGAGCTAAGGCAGCAAACAAACACCGCTGTCGTGTGTGATCAGAGACGCTTTAGAAAATATTGTATGAGTATCGTTGGTGTGATTCAGATCTGGGCAGTGCTTCTGTATGTTCAGCAAACCAGCCAAGAGGCTAAAGACTTTAGACAGTTTTTTCCAAACAAACCGTGTAAGTTGAGTAATGCTGTTGAACGTAGATAATGTTTAGCTGAAAGATGACAAATAGATGTCAATTTAGTTAGTTAAGCTAGCTAGCTAACTTAGAGGTGGTAGTAACTAGTTACATTTACTTGAGTAATGTTTTGGATAAATTGTACTCTTAAGAGTTGTTTTGTTGCAAAATATGTTTTACTTTTACTTGAGTAATATTATTCTAAAGTAACAATACTCTTACTTGAGTAACATTACTATTTTGGCTACTCTAAGATTACTCACTTCTGGGTAGAAAATAAGAATATAAATGTATTTGTGTTCCTTTGACTGTTATTTTTGTGAAGATTTAATTTATTTTTGTGGTAGTTAAAGTTTAAAGTACATGAATTTGCTGATTAGTATTACTGTATTCCTAATTCTATTTCAAAATGTTGCTTTCCACATATTTTTTAATCTTTATTGCCACAATAGTAAGAGCAGGGTGAGAGAGGAGACAGTGGACCAGAGGCCAACAGGGATGATTATGCAGGGTCACAGGTGAGAAGAGAATATAACTAGCTATGTCACTACTACTGTTCTTAATTCTATTTATAAATTTTACTTTATAGATTTATAGATTTTGACTTTAGATTTTGATAGTATATCATTTTAAAGAACTAAAGTCAGGTTGTTGTTGTTGTTGTTGTTGTTTTAGCTTAGGGGATACGTTGCAATTGGGGCTCTGCCCTGTTCGTCTCTCCGGTCACGTTTTACTTTTTTTTTATATGTTATTTTGTGTATATATTTCCTGTGACAAATTACAATAAACTAAACTAAAACTGGTGCTGTGCTGTTTGTGGTTCTTTAGCTGCTAAGGAGAGGTGCAATTGAATGCGAGAGAATGATAAATCACTCAATAGACCTCTGAACAATTTGTCCCCCTCACTTCTAAAATGATGGCTACTCCCCTGTGTACAGGTTATAGATCCGGGAACATGAGAAATTTAAAATGAGATTGGGAAATATGGCCATCTTGTAAGCAAACAGGAAAACAATTGATCTACTGATTTCACATGGGATTCAGACAGGACATCATGTAATTGGACTGGTGAGTGCATTAAGAAATGGGTAAGGAACTGTTCTCAATGCATTTTCAGTGATTCAGAACTGTCAGTCCTCAGCAAAGGACTGAATTTTGCAGTTACTCCATGCAAAGTCTCAATTCATGAAATTATTGTTGCTACGGAATGTGCTTGTCACTCATTGAACTCCAGTGATAGCAATGAGCTTAGGTCGCAGGTACTTACTGAGATTAAACATTCAGGGGCATGAAAAATTGAACAGAACATTACCCCTGAGGGGCATAAAGCCATCAGCAATTTACCTAAGGATGACTCTATTAAAATTCTGCCTGCAGACAAAGGCAGATGTACTGTCATCTTGGATACTGAGGAGTATGTGAAGAAATGTAATGCACTACTTCAGGATAAGAAAACTTACAAGCCCCTTCAGAGACCCCACTCAGCAGTATAAGAAACGAATTGCTGTTGCACTTCGGGAACTCCTTGAGTGTAAAGCCATAGACACTAGTATTCATCGCCGATTGTATCCGACTACAGATACACCTCCCAAGTTTTATGGACCCCCCGAGATCCATAAAGAAGACTCTTTGATCCATAGTAAGTAGCATTGGATCCATTTCTTATAACTCAGCGAGACACATGGCTGATATCCTTTCACCACTGGTCGGTAAGACAGAATATCATGTTAAGAATGCTAAGCAGTTTTGTGAAGTCATTAACCTGGAAGACAGGAGGACCGAGAATGGGAAGGAGCAGTAGCCTAGCCTAACAATAAGCAACACCGGACAATGTGCAATATAATGTGCAATATAAAGTGCAATATCTCTCCTGCTGCCCCCCTTTTCCCCTTTTTTCCCCTCCTCTCTCTCCCCCTTCCTCTCTTCCCCATATATTATTCTTTTTATATTTGTATATGTAAATACTTAATTTATTTTAATTTATCTACAAGTTTTCTCTATTTCTTTTTTCTGTTTATCTGTAATGATGCTGCTGGAATCTTAATTTTCCTGAGGGAACCCTCCCAAAGGGATCAATAAAGTTTTATCTAATCTAATCTAATCTAATCTAATCTAATCTAATCTAACCAGTGCCATGTGGATGAGGAAGAGGTGTTACGTAGTTATGATGTAAGTGCTCTGTTTACTAGCATTCCCATGGATAAAGCTTTGGCTGTGACTCTCAAGAGGCTCAAAGAGGATCCGACACTGGGTGAACAGACCAGAATGTCTCCTAAGCAGGTGACCAAACTTTTGGAACTTTGTGTTCAATGCACCTACTTCATGTTTCAAGGGAAGTTTTACCAACAAATACATGGTGCAGCTATGGGGTCCCCTGTGTCACCAATATTATGTAACTTGTACATGGAGGACTTTGAACAGAAAGCTCTGTCCATGGCACCCCACTCCCTGGGATGGTGGTTTAAGTATGTGGACGACACTTTCACCAAACAAAAGAAAGAATACTCTTTGAAATTCTTTAAACATCTTAATTCAATTGACCCGGATATACAGTTTACTTCAGAAGGGGAGAAGGATGGTAGGCTAGCTTTCTTGGATATGTTGGTAATTCGAGCACCAGATGGCTCTATTTTGACCACTGTGTATCATAAAGAAATGCATATGGACCAGTATTTAGCCTTTTCCTCTAACCACCCATTGGAACAGAAGTTGGGGTGGTTAGAACCCTTTTCCACAGGGCGAAGATGGTGATGGCTGACCCTAAAGAAAGGACTAAGGAAGTAAAGCATGTCCAACAGGTCCTTAAGGGTTGTGGTTACCCAAATTGGGCACTTCAGCCAGTGGACACCAAAGTGCGTAGGAGGAAAGATACTGGTGTGGAGTCTACGGATAAACCTAAATGTGTTTCCCACATAACTTTACCTTATGTGAAAGACCTTTCAGAAAACTTGCAATGTGTGTTTCAGGAATATAGGGTTCAGGTCCACTTCAAACCAACTAATATCTTACAGCAGTTGTTGGTGAAACCTAAAGACCCTACCCCTATGAGTGAACACTGTGAAGGACGTGCCACAGAACAGTGTAGTGCATCTTATGTTGGTGAGACTGAAAGGATGCTCGAAACAAGATGTATGGTGCATTGTAGACCAAGCTCTACATCTTCTGAAGTCTCCCAACACATTCACAAACATTGTAAGGGACACAAGTTTGATTTGGACAATGTCAAGATATTGGATCAAGATTTAGACTGGTTTAGATGGGGCATGAAGGAGGCCATGATTAGGACCTATAGACCATCCCTAAATAAGGACGGGGGGAGGTATCACCTACCAGCAGTTTCGGAAAATATTTTATCAGGCATGCTCACTGCATGCTCGAAGGAATGATGTCACTTCCCATCTCTGATGAAGGTTCCTGAAGGAGTTAAAAGCTTGGGTATGTCCAAGAATTTTGTGCAGTAAAAAGTTTTTTTTTTTAATCTTTATATGACATTTCAAAAAAGTTGGGATGGGGCGTGTTTACCACTGTGTTGCATCACCTCTACTTTTAACAACACTCTGTAATTGTGTGAGAACTCTCATCAGTGTCCAGCTAGCAACTAGTACCTGACTAACAAAGGGATCTTACTGCTTCTACAGTACATGCACTCTACCCTAAATAGAGTGTAGGAGCTGTAAGAGCCATTTTTGAGTTTAAAGTCAAATTGTAATATGTGCAACAGGAGCTCCCTTACCCCTAGTTCTTTTATTTTGAAAAGGACCCTTAGTTTGATAGAGTTGGATAGAGCCTTGAAGTTAAGATGGCCACCGCTCACCTTTGATCTCAGAAGCAGAGAACAAAGGAATTTGTTTGGAGACTAGTGGCATATAGTTCTTTACAAGCTTTGACCAATTAATCGCCAGTTCAATGGCCTGATCCAGCGACGCCGGGCAACGGCACTGGATTCACTCCGCTGTTCCTTCCAGAAGTCAGGCGATGAATTGTTCCAGCGCCACCAGGCCGATGATTCCCTTGGCATCGCAGTTGTCGGCCCTCAGCCACCGCCGGCAGGCGTCCCGGAGTTGCTGGCCGAATGGCTGGCCGACCTCCTCCAGGGCAAGCGCGAGGAAGTGCTGCCGCTGCTGCTCCGGGGTGCGCCCCACACATCGGAGGATGGCTCTGTGGAGGTCGGCGTAGACCAGCCGGCTGTTGGTGGGGAGCTGTAGCACAGCCAGCTGCACTTTGCCTGTTAGCAGGGGGAGGAGGCACGCTGCACGCTGTTCCACCGACCAACCCCACGCCTCTGCTGCCTGCTCAAAAAGAGCAAGGAAGGTCCCAGGGTCGTCATGCGGGCCCATCTTCGTTAGGGTGAGGTGGGGAGGGTCCACGGTGGTGGTGACAGTGGACCCCACCAACGTGATCAGGTGCTGGAACGCCTGGCAATCTTCCTGCTGTGCCAGCACCAGGGCTTCGAACCGTTGTTCCTGCTCCTTCCGGAGGGTGACCAGCGCCTGGTGCTGGCTCTATTGGGCCGTGGCGAGGGCATGGACCAGGTCCTGGTAGGGGGAGGACTCCATGAGATTGTTCTCTTCTGTACTTGGTCCCGGGTTTCGGCACCACTGTTGCAATGTTAAAGTGGGTGGAGCACAGAAGCACAGCAGGCCAGAACTGAGTTCTCAAAAAAACTTTTTATTTTAGCTTTTCAACTTTCGCTCTCCCAGTCGCGCGCGCACACACACACACACACACACACACACACACACACACACACACACACACACACGTTCTGGTTCGGGAAAGAGCTCTCTTCCTCTGCTCTCTCTCTCCTCTTATAGGGTGTGGTCACTGGGGAAGACACACAAATACAGGTTAATTCCTGTCAGGTGCAGTGATTCTGCCACTTACCTTCCCTGACTCCGTCCTCCATTCACAGACTGATGCTTGACCACGCCCCTGCTGCCACAGCATCCTACAGGAGTTATGCAAGCAGAATATTGGATGGGATGAGGAGTTGCCAGAGATCCATGTCCAATCCTGGAACCGATGGTGGCAAAATCTTCCAAGAGTGAAAGAGTTCAAGGTCAGTTGCAGTTTGGTCCCAGACACTTTTGGAAGCGTCAAGGCAGCCCAGATTCACCACTTCTGTGATGCAAGTGACATAGGTAACTGTGCCATACCCAATCTGAGGTTGACAAGTTGTAACAACAGGGTTCATGTCACCTTTCTAATGGGAAAGGCCCGTGTTGCCCCATTGAAACTGATGACTACACCAAGGATGGAGCTCATTGCTGCTGTTCTTGCAGTACGTATGGACCAGGTGCTATCTGAGGAGATACATATGGAATTGGAAAGGTCTCTATTCTGGACAGATAGCATGACTGTTTTGAGGTACATGTGGAATGAAAGCAGAAGATTTCAGACCTTTGTAGCCAACCGCCTTAACGTCATCCGAAGTACATCAGAGGCATCTCAGTGGAAATGCATAGGCACAAAATTGAACCCTGCTGATTGAGCCTCTCGGGGACTGCACATTGAAACCTTTCTGAAAAGACAGACCTGGATCAATGGTCTGGATTTCTTAAAGAATCCCCTGATTGCTGGCCTGACCCTCCATCTGAACTTGTCCTCTCTCCAGACTATCCTGAGTTAAGAAAGTTTGTTACATTGCTGTAAAGGACAGCTATGATGTCACTACTTACCTGATTAGTTACTTCTCAATATGGATGAAGCTGAAGAAAACTGTGGCATGGTTCCTCAGTTTGAAGTCCATTCTTTTAGAACTGGCCAGGAAATGCCAGGCAGGGATGGATCAAAGCAGGCATACAATGGTCACAAGAAAAGGAAAACAAGAGAAAACTGGTCCATACGTGTTATCAGTCAGTGATATGGAAGATGCAGAGATGGCTATTGTGCAGTTTTGCCAGAGGCAGGGATTTCCACAAGAAATGGCCTACAGAAAGGCTGGCAATACATAAGCAGAAACAGCTCCATCTACAGGCTAGACCCTTTCCTAGACTCTGGCACCTTAAGGGTTGGTGGCCACTTGAGAAAAATGGCCATGCCTACTGAACAAAAGCATCCTTCAATCCTACCTAAGGACCATCATGTTTCCAAACTGTTACTTCGCCACATCCATCAAGAAGTTGGACACAGTGGAAGGAATTTTATGCTCTCCAAGCTGAGACAAAGATATTGGATACCCTGTGCCAACGCTCTTGCCAGAAAGGTAATTCATGAGTGCACTATATGTAGAAAAGTTAATTCAAATTCTGGTGAACAGAAGATGGCAGACCTTCCTGTTGACAGGCTGACCTCTGACCTACCACCCTTTACTCATGTAGGGGTTGATTATTTTGGGCCACTGGAAGTAAAACGAGGCCGTAGCTTTGTGAAGCACTATGGAGTGATTTTTACATGTCTTGTCAACCATGCTATACATCTGGAGGTTGCACAATCACTTGATACTGACTCCTGTATGCATGCATTCAGACGCTTCATCGCTAGAAGAGGCCAAGTGTATGAGTTGCGGTCTGACAATGGAACAAACCTTGTCTCAACTGAAAAGGAATTGAAATGCTGAAAATGCTCCTCCTATTCAAGCGAGTAGGATGCTTCTTTGCTTTGCTCCTGCTTTCTTGATCTTTATTTCTATACTTTACTTTCTCATTTAATTCCAACTATTTTTTTCATTTTATTTTTCATCTTTATAAGCTTTTAATTTAATTTTAATTTAATTTAATTTCCACTATTTTTTTTTCATTTTATTTTTCATCTTTATAAGATAAGTTAGTTTTTAAAACAAAATGCCAGGGAGCAAAAAATCCTGCAGAAAATGCATGGAACTAGAACAGAGGATTTCTATTCTCGAATCAAAGATTGATACTCTGCCAAAGACAGACAAATTAAAAGCGATATCTCAGGAAAGGAGTACAGAAACTGTGGCTGAGAATGCAGAGATTGCACTCCGACAGACCAATGGCATTGCAGATCAAGTGGATGAATTCATCAATCAAGCCGGGCAAAATGTGAGTACAGAAAACTGGCAAATGATGGGTGGCAAGCCCAAAAATAAAAACAGAAGAGTAATTACTTCAACACCAGCTCGTTCTACAAATTACAATAGGATCTACAATCCTATGGAAAATCCACAGCCCATAAGGCTTCAGAACAAATTTGAATGCCTCATGGATGTGGAAGAGGATTTTTCAAGTGGACAAACACATAGTAAAAAGAGATCACACCAAGATCGAAGAGCTGTGGGAAGAGGCAAAAAGCAGCCCGTAACACCACCTGATCCCACAACCCTTGTTCTTGGTGATTCCACTGTAAGAAAATTGAAAGGTTATGGGATGATTATTTGTTGCCTTCCAAATGCATCCATCTCTGACACCAAAGACAGCATTGTGAAACTCATGTCCGAGCATAAAACTTCCTGCTTCCTGAGTTGTTCGCGCCGAGTCCTTTTTCCCGCGAGTGCGGGCGTTAATTACTAATCCTTTTTTAACTTTTTTTCTATAAATAAATTTCCAGTATCCTCTTCATTTTTATTGTACTGTCGCTTACATTTTTGTACTTTTCACTTTCGCTTTCCTTTTTCTGGTTTTTTTCCCGGTTTTTAATCTTTCTTTTTTCGGAAGAACGCCAAGACCGGAAGCTTTCTTTTTCTCTCCTCCTGTGTAAAGTCCACAAGCGGAGGCCATCTGATCTGCTTTAATATCAGCAGATCTTCATTTAAGGTACGTGAATCTTTTCATCTTGGCACACTGTCAGCCTGTTCAGTGTGCTGAGTGCAGGATGTTTAGTCATTCTTCCTCCGTCACTAGCGATAGCTCTATTAGCTTTACTTGTGATAAGTGCAGATTAGTTAGCTCTCTGACGGAGAAGATTAGAGTGCTAGAAGCGCGTGTCCAGGCTTTAGAGCAGGTTAGTGAGCATGAGAACAGTGTAGTTTCTGTTAGGGAAAGTCTGGACGCCCTACGTGGAGTTAGTAATCCCCCAACTCCGGCATTAGAGCCCTTACAGCGGGGCGAATGGGTGACGGCTCGGCGGCATAAGCGTAGAGCCAAAGCTACTGCTGAGGCTTGCCCACGGGAGCACCACTCCTCTCCGCATCACGTGTCGAACAGGTTTGCTCTCCTTAGTGATGCACCCACTGAGAAACCTGAAAGAGCTCTGGTTATAGGGGACTCTATCATACGGCACGTGAAATTAGCTCAGCCTTTAGGGGCACCAGCAGCTTTAGTCAGGTGTATACTGGGAGCCAGGGCGCCGGACATAGCAGGTAATCTTAGGGTCCTAGGCAAGCACAGGTTCTCAAAGATAGTTATCCATGCAGGAGCTAATGATATACGCCTTTGTCAGTCTGAGGTTACTAAGAGTAACTTTGTAGAGGTGTTTAAATTAGCGAAGGCGATGTCCAATGCTGTAGTATGCTCTGGCCCCATCCCAATGCGGCATGGCGATGTAGCTTACAGCAGGTTATGGTCGCTGAACTGCTGGCTGTCCAGGTGGTGCTCTGAAAACAGTGTGGGCTTTATAGATAATTGGGCTAATTTTGAGGGCACTGCTGGCCTGTTAGGGCGGGACGGTATCCATCCCACTCGGGAAGGTGCTGCTCTCATTTCCTGCAGCATAGGTCATAGTCTCAGAACAGGCCTAGTTAATTTCTGACAATCCAGAGCCAAGGCCAGGGAGCAGACGAACAGGCTAAACTGACTGTCTGCTAGCTGCACAGAGTCGTCACTCAGGGCCCACTACATCGAGACTGTGTCTGTTCCCCGAGCTCAACAAAAAGGTAGAAATTTTCAGAGAGTTTGTTCCAGTAACCTAATCAATATAAAATTAGATCATACTGACTGGACAGCTGCTGCCAGCACCTTTGATCTAAAGGTGGGGCTATTAAATATTAGATCTCTTACATCTAAAGTGCTAATGGTTAATGAACTCATTACTGATCAGGAGTTTAATGTACTGTGTTTAACAGAAACATGGATTAAGCCAAATGAATATATAGCATTAAATGAAGCGAGTCCTCCTGGATACAGTTATATACACCAGCCTCGTCTAACTGGCAGAGGAGGAGGCGTCGCGGTTATTTATAACGATTATCTAGGTGTAACACACAAACCTGGTTATAAATTTAATACATTTGAAGTTCTTCATACTCATATAATGTATGTAGCCTCGAAAAATAAGTCTACCCAGTTAATTCCATTGCTTATTATTTACAGGCCCCCGGGGACATATTCTGAGTTTCTTTCTGAATTTGCAGATTTTATCTCAGATCTGGTTATTTCCTTAGACAAAGCTTTAGTTGTCGGAGATTTTAATATTCACTTCGATAACCCAGAAGACCCTTTAAAAACAGCATTTGTGTCCATCTTAGATTCAGTCGGGATTAAGCAGAATGTCATAGGACTGACCCATAATGGTGGTCACACCCTTGATCTAATACTAACATTCAGATTAAACATAGACAATATAGTCATACTTCCACAGTCTGAAGTTATCTCAGATCATTGTCTCATCTCATTCAAAATATGTCTGAGTAATAATATATGCACCTCACCACGCTACTGTATTAAACGTACTTTCACGTCAACTACTGCACAGAGCTTTATAAATGATCTCCCAGAGCTGTCAACTTTGATTGGGTCACTGTCAGCCCCTGCAGAACTTGATCAGGCAACTGAATGCTTAGAGTCAACATTCCGCCATACTTTAGATAATGTAGTTCCTCTAAAAAGGAAAATGGTCAGAGACAAAAAATTAGCACCCTGGTATAATGATGACACTCGCACATTAAAACAGACCACCCGAAAATTGGAACGTAAATGGCGTCAAACAAAATTGGTAGTGTTCAAATTAGCTTTGAAGGAGAGCTTCCTGAAGTATAGAAAAGCTCTTAGTGCTGCGAGATCAACATATTTCTCCTCCCTAACAGAAGATAACAAAAATAATCCTAGATTCCTATTTAATACTGTAGCAAAATTAACCAGGAATAAGTCCACTATCAACACATGCACACCTGCAGTATGTAGTAGCAACGACTTCATGAATTTTTTTAATGACAAAATTGAGAATATCCGACAAAAAATTCAAACTACTAATTTAAGGTTAGACAATGAAAGTGACCTTGTAGTTAACAATATAACTGTATCAGATCATCAGTTAGAATGTTTTACTCCCCTAAAAGAAACTGAATTACTTTCATTAATCTCTACATCAAAAGCCTCAACTTGCGTACTAGATCCCTTACCGACACATCTATTCAAACAGATAATGCCTGGAGTAATTGAACCACTTCTAAAAATAATAAATTCTTCTCTTATGATTGGCTATGTACCCAAATCCTTTAAACTAGCAGTTATCAAACCCCTGATTAAAAAACCTGACCTTGATCCCTGTCAGCTGTCCAATTATCGGCCAATATCAAACCCCCCCTTTATCTCCAAGATCCTTGAAAAAGCTGTGGCACAGCAGTTATGCTCATATTTACATAGGAATAACATCCATGAAATGTATCAGTCAGGATTTAGACCTCATCATAGCACAGAGACAGCACTGGTTAAAGTAGTAAATGACCTACTGTTGGCGTCTGATCAGGGCTGTGTCTCGCTACTTGTGTTGCTTGACCTTAGTGCAGCATTTGATACCATTGATCATTCCATTCTTCTGGATAGATTAGAAAATGTTGTGGGAGTTAAGGGAATGGCCCTCTCCTGGCTCAGGTCTTATCTAACTGATCGTTATCAGTATGTTGATATAAATGGTGATATTTCTAGATGTACCGAGGTAAAGTTTGGTGTTCCACAAGGTTCTGTCTTGGGTCCACTGCTTTTTTCTCTATACATGTTACCTCTGGGCAATATTATTCGTAAACATTGTATTAGTTTCCACTGTTATGCTGATGACACACAGTTGTATGTCTCTGCAAAACCTGATGAGAGACACCAGCTTAATAGAATTGAGGAATGTGTGAAGGACATTAGACACTGGATGCTTATAAATGTCCTTCTGCTTAACTCTGACAAGACTGAAGTACTTGTGCTAGGACCACATACAGCTAGAATTAAGTTTTCTGATTACACAGTAACTCTGGATGGCCTTTCTGTTTCTTCACGTGCAGCAGTAAAAGACCTCGGAGTGATTATTGACCCCAGTCTTTCATTCGAAACTCACATTGATAACATCACCCGGATAGCTTTCTTTCATCTCAGAAATATTGCAAAGATAAGAAATTTAATGTCATTGCATGATGCAGAAAAACTAGTCCATGCTTTCGTTACCTCCAGGTTGGATTATTGTAATGCCTTACTGTATGGATGTTCCAATAAGTGCATAAACAAGCTCCAGTTAGTTCAAAATGCAGCAGCAAGAGTCCTTACTAGAACTAGAAAATATGACCACATCACGCCTGTCGTATCCACACTGCATTGGCTCCCAATCAAATTTCGTATTGATTATAAAATACTACTATTGACCTTTAAAGCACTAAATGGTCTCGCACCACAGTACCTGAGTGAACTTCTGCTCCTCTATGACCCGCCACGCCTACTTAGATCAAAAGGTGCAGGCTATCTGCTGGTACCTCGTATAGTGAAGGCTACATCAGGGGGCAGAGCCTTTTCTTACAAAGCCCCACTGTTATGGAACAGCCTTCCAAGTAATGTTCAGGAATCAGACACAGTCTCAGCATTTAAGTCTAGGCTGAAAACATATCTGTTTAGTCAAGCCTTTTGTTAATGGTGTTTATGAGGTAAAGGAGTAGATCTGGAGGGTCCTCAGACATAGAGTGTTTTGGTAAATTGGGATGTATGGATGCTGTCAGTCCCCACTCGCTTGCTCACTTGAGTTTGTTGACGGTGTAGTGGCTGGCTGCTTTATGTCCCGGGGCTCCCTCATGCCTGTGTTACCTTCTGGCTCTCTCCTTTTAGTTATGCTGTCATAGTTAGTTGCCGGAGTCCCTGCTTGTACTTGGTGCAATATGTATACTGTTCCTACTTATTCAGGTGACATTGGGCATACCTAACCACCTGTGTTTTCTTTCCCTCCCCCCCACCCCAAATCTGTCCCTCTGAGTTACATGGAGTCAACAGGAAATCTTTTGGTGGAGACAGTGGAGACCTCGACTGGCTATCATAGCCTGCAGGGAATCGGCCGTCAGACTTTCTGTCGCATGTCCCAGACCCGGTGAAATGTAACTGAATTGTCTTGGCCAGCCCTAAGGGTCCCATCTGCATCTCCTCATTGCTGAGGAGTGTGCTCCCATCACCCAATCAAGCATCCAGCCAGAGCAGGTCATGATATATTTTCCCATATTAACATGCCATTGTGTGTTATGCCTGATGTATAGACTCTCGTCTCTGCGAGCCTACCACACAGATTTAATACTTGTCATTTTTAGGGCATACCTAACAACGTGTTTTCTTTCTCTCTCTCTTCCCCCCCCCATCTGTCCCTCTGAGTTACATGTTGATCCTGGGATTGAGATGCTGGCCTCTTCTGCCCCTCGGACCTGCTTGATCCATCCTGGTGCCCTGTGTCTGGTCGGAGTTTTATCGCCCCACTCCTGTGAAGGACGGCCCCATGAGGACAGTTGAGGGTTATACCTGTTAAAACTGTTAATATTACAGTCAGGCTGTCTGTTGTTGCCCAAATGAGGGTGGGTTCCCTTTTGAGTCTGGTTCCTCTCGAGGTTTCTTCCTCATGTCGTCTGAGGGAGTTTTTCCTTGCCACCATAGCCACAGGCTTGCTCATTGGGGATAGATTAGGGATAAAATTAGCTCATGTTTTAGTCGTTCAAATTCTGTAAAGCTGCTTTGCGACAATGTTTATTGTTAAAAGCGCTGTACAAATAAACTTGATTTGATTTGATTAAACGTATTGTTGTGCATGCGGGAGCAAATGATGTTTTTAGAGAACAGCTGTTTGTCCAAGATGATTTCAGAAAACTTTTTTCTGAGCTCTATAAGACTGGAATTCAATCTTTTATCAGTGGCCCACTTCCAGCGAGAGGAAGTTTTGCTTTTTCTCGACTCTTCAGTCTTAACACCTGGCTTGGAAAAACTTGTTTTTCATTTGGTATGAACTTCATAGACAATTTTAACCTTTTCTGGAATCGCAGAGAATTTTACAAGCCAAATAGCACTGAACTCAGCTGGATTGGAGCCAAAGTCTTAGTAGACCATTACAGACTTGCAATCTTTTCTCAGCCAGCATTGAGGAAAACAGTTGATATGATGTCGCAGACTGACCTAGTTACAAAGCCTAAACAATCATCTTTGCAAGTCGTCATCAAGGACACACAGACATCTGACCTGCAAGACTGCCAACATTCAAAGACAGACTGCCAAAAATCAGAGGACTCCATTTCGTCATCTCTATCTTCCCCCCAGATGGATTTCCCAAATAGCATGAAAAAATTGCTCCCAATGGCTACATTCTCTTTTTCCAGCCCAAATCTGTCACGACAAGCAGTGTACACAGTTCATCAAAATTGTGTTCGCCCAGGACTTTCAGCTGGCTACAAATCTTTTTCACCATCCAAAAGATACATGTCATCTCCAATCCTTTCACCCTCAAACCAAATGAAACATTTAGAAAGTCTTGTTTGATGTACTCTGGGTCCCTGCGAATGGGTGTACAGTAGTTTTGAAAACCAGCTGGGACCCAATGTGCCTATGCCATTCTCTATTCCTGTGTTGATAAGAAATAGAAAACATAGAGCACATTTAACCCTGGGGGTGAACCAATCTAATCTCCTTCCTGTTTTAAAACAACATCAGAGTGCACAAGCAGATATTACTTCTAGACTTTCTGTGAAGCTAGCTCTTCTGAACGTTAGATCACTTTTAAACAAGTCATTTTTAATTAATGATCTTATTTGCAAACACAATCTTGATTTTTTGCTTCTAACTGAAACTTGGCTGGATCAAGCAAATAGTGCTACCACCCTTATTGAAGCAGCTCCCCCAAATTTTAATTTTTTGAATGTTACCCGACAAGGGAAAGGTGGAGGGATCGCAAATATATTCAAAGTCTCTTTTCAATGTAAACAATCCTCACTTGGTGATTTTACGTCCTTTGAACACTTATGTGCACTTGTTACATGCTCTCCTAACATATTATTATTAACTATTTATAGGCCTCCGAGACATTCAGCCAAAGTCTTTCTTGAAGAGTTTGGTGAACTGTTGTCAGTCATTTGCTTAGAGTTTGATTGTCTTATTATATCTGGGGATTTTAACTTGCATGTAGATAATACTGATAACACTTATGCCAAAGAACTACTTGCAATTATTGACAACTTCAACCTAGTACAACATGTACAGGGGCTGACCCACTCTCGTGGTCATACTCTTGACCTCATCATCACAAAGGGTCTTACTGTTTCTACTACTGTTGTTGACCTGGCCTTATCCGATCATTTCTGTGTTTTCTTTGATGTTTCTATTGCCGCTTTTCCACTACAAATGCGGCTGAGTCGGGCTGAGCCGTGCCGTGCCGAGTTGGGCTGAGTCGAGCTGAGCGGGACTGTTGGAGTTGCATTTCGACTACAACCGTGCTGAACCGTGCTGGCTGGAAGTGGGTGGACACATTGGGTGGAGTTAGTGAAAGTGGGTGGACGTCAGGTGATGTCGTTAAGCAGCGCAAACAGTGACATCAGTGAGCTTTTAAGCGGTAGTCTCACGACCCGAATAGTAAACAATAAACATGGAGGACATGGAGTCATTAGTGTTGCTGGTCTTGGTTCTGTGGCTTGTTGTCACCAATAACGCGAACAGATACTGGCAAGAGTGTATAGATGAGGCGAGGCGCATAAGGCTTCAGAAATTCTCGTAATTCGTAATTCTTCTTCTTCCGGGTTTACGGTGTTTACAGATCCCAGCGTGCTCGCGGGGCGTGTGTGGGCATGTGAGGACACTCCTCCTCACCAATCAGTGCACAGGGGAGTGTCTGCTCATGCCCCCAGCCTCACTCGGCTCGGTTTGGCTCGCTTCAGCCCTACTCCAAAACCGTGCGAGTTTTAGGGGCTAAGCAGGGCTGAAGCGAGCTGAGTCGTGCTGTTCTAAGGTAGTCGAAACACGAGCCGTGTCGGGCTGAAGTGAGCTGAAGTGAGCTGAAAAAGGGTAGTGGAAAAGGGCCATATGTCTCCTCACATTCAGAATAGCTCAACGACTATAGGTAGGAGAGTCATAAAAGACAACACATGTGCTCTCTTTGAGCAAGCTCTCTCTCAGAACTCAACCAAAATGTCAGACTCTGTAGATGATTTACTGGAAATTTTTAATTTAAATATGACCCAAATTATGGATGATATTGCTCCATTCAAAATCAAAAGAGTCAATGATAAGCAGAAAGCACCATGGAAGCAGTACCCGGCTGTTAAACTGCTAAAGAGAGAATGTAGAAAGACTGAAAGAAAATAGCGCAAATCTAAACTTCACATCCATTATCAAATCCATAAAGAGATGCTTTGTAATTATAATTATGAAATTCGTAAAGCAAGACAGTCTTTCTTCTCCAACATCATCAGCAGGAATATGAACAATGCCTGTGTGCTATTTTCAACAGTAGAGAAGCTAACTAATCCCCCACCACAATTAGCACCTGAACTTCTCTCAGTTAATAAATGCAATGAGTTTGCATCCTTTTTCAAAGGTAAAATTGATAAAATATGACAGAATATTCCTCATAATATATCTCAGTTGCAAAAAATTGAAAAACTGCAATCACCAATGACACAGATAGATAAATTCAACACAATGTCAGAATTTTGCTTAATTGATTATGAGACTCTTGAAAAAACTGTACAAAATCTCAGTTCCTCAACATCTGAAATGGACATTCTGCCCACCAACTTTTTTAAGTCTGTTCTTCATCTTATAATTACAGATGTGCTTCAAATTATAAATACATCCCTGGAGACTGGCGTTGTTCCTGTGTCCCTAAAAAAAGCCGTTGTAAAGCCCCTACTTAAAAAAAATAATCTGGATCCTTCAGTATTAAATAACTACAGGCCAATATCAAATTTACCATTCATCGGGAAAATACTTGAAAAAATTGTCTTCAATCAATTAACTGCCTTCTTGATATCAAACAGCCATTTTGATAATTTTCAATCAGGATTTCGTGCCAATCATAGCACTGAAACAGCGCTGATTAAAGTTATAAATGACATACGTCTTAATACTGATGCAGGCAAAACATCGGTCCTGGTATTACTGGACCTCAGTGCAGCTTTTGATACTGTTGATCACAACATACTGCTATATCGACTTGAACACTGGGTTGGATTGACTGGTAAAGTTATCAATTGGTTAAATTCATACTTAAAAGATAGAAGCTTCTTTGTTACCATGGGAAATTGTTCCTCAACGTCAATGTCCTTGACCTGTGGTGTCCCCCAGGGGTTGATTCTTGGACCATTACTTTTCAACCTTTATATGCTCCCACTTGGGCAAATTATCAATAACAATTCAATTTTGTATCACTGCTATGCAGATGACACCCAAATTTATTTTGCTCTATCACCTAATGATTATGCCCCCCCTTGAATGTCTCTACCAGTGTATCGATCAAATCAACAGCTGGTTGGCACAAAATTTTCTTCAGCTGAACACAGATAAAACAGAAGTAATTCTATTTGGAAAAAAAGATGAAAGACTCAGGATTACCACTATTCTTGACACAAAAGGGATTAAAACTAAAGAAATGGTTAAAAATATTGGTGTTTTCATTGACAGCGAGCTAAACTTTGACAGTCACATGAAAGCAATCACTAAAACCGCATTTTATCACCTAAAAAACATTTCCAAACTAAGAGGACTTATGTCAAAAAATGATCTGGAAAAACTAATACATGCCTTCATCTCTAGTAGGGTTGATTACTGCAATGGCCTTTTCACAGGCCTGCCAAAAAAGACCATCAAACGACTTCAGCTGGTTCAAAATGCAGCGGCTAGGGTTCTCACATGAACAAAAAGAACAGAGCACATTACTCCAATTCTAAGGTCCCTTCACTGGCTTCCAGTAAGCTACAGAATTGACTTTAAAACATTGCTGCTGGTGTACAAATCTCTAAATGGTACAGGGCCCAATTACCTCTCTGATATGTTGCAGTGGCCTAACCCAATCAGATCTACCAGATCGAAACAGAAAAATTTACTATTAAAACCAGTTGTTAAAACAAAGTATGGTGAAGCAGCTTTTAGCTACTATGAAGTACAGCTATGGAACCAACTGCCAGAGGACATTAAAAATGCTCCTGCTATTGGCAGCTTCAAATCTAGGTTAAAGACCAAGCTGTTTTCAGATGCTTTCTGTTAAATAATTAATATTGTCTTCTTTACATTTTTTATAATTTTTACTTTCTCTGCATGTTTCAAATTTACTTTAACTTTATTCTATTTTATTCTGCTGGTTTCTTTTTTTTCTTTTTCTCCTCCTATTTGAACTACTACTTCGTTTTATTATTTTATTTCTACTATTGTTTAATTCTTATTATTTTCTTTTAATTCTTTTAATTATTTTAATTAATTGTTTAATTCTTTTAATATTATATATTATAATAAAAATAAAATGATTTTATGTAATTTTATTCTCTATTGTTTACTGTTTTGTTTTTACTTCTGTAAAGCACATTGAACTGCCATTGTGTATGAAATGTGCTATATAAATAAACTTGCCTTGCCTTGCCTTAAAATCCTGGAACTTGCAACAGATAGAACAAAGTCTACTCCAAAAGGGAGTGAAATGGACCTTTAATCCTCCCCATGGTGCACATCATGATGGGATATGGGATAGACTCATTTACATGGTTAAGAGAATACTACAGTCCATGACCAGCCAACAGTATCTGGATGATGAAGGCCTTCAGACAGTGATGTCTGAGATTGAGGCCATTCTTAATAGCCGTCAGCTCACAACGGTCTCTGATGATCCGAATGATTTAGAGCCACTAACACCTAACCATCTCTTACAGCTTAAGGTTCAGCCTGTCTTACCTCCAGGGTTGTTTGCAAAGGAAGACTTGTATGTGAGGCACCACTGGAAGCAAGTGCAGTACATTGCCGATCTATTCTGGAAGCGGTGGATCCGAGAATATCTCCCCCTTTTGCAGATGTGGCAAAAATGGACTCGCATCAAACACAACTTCCAACGGGGAGACATTGTACTTGTAGCAGACACCACAGCACCACAAGGATCATGGATGTTGGCCAGAGTTACTGAAGCCCTCCCTGATTCTAAAGGCTTGGTTTGCAGCATACGACTTCAGACCAAAACAAGCCAGCTTGAGAGACCTGTCAGCAAGATTTGCTTGCTGGTAGAAGGCCAGCAACCTAAAGCTGAATAAGCCTGTATGAACTTGTGCACGTGCACACACTCACACAGATGCATGCACTGATTCTTTGCATACCGTACAGTAGATTTTGTATAGTACATGGCCCTTTAGAAAATTTACATTTTTGTTTTGTTATAGCTTGCTTCCTGTGGTAGCTATAAAGGGCGGGCCGTGTAAGAGCCATTTTTGAGTTTAAAGTCAAATTGTAATATGTGCTACAGGAGCTCCCTTACCCCCTAGTTATTTTATTTTGAAAAGGACCCTAAGTTTGATAGAGTTGGATAGAGCCTTGAAGTTAAGATGGCCACTGCTCACCTTTGATCTCAGAAGCAGATAACAAAGGAATTTGTTTGGAGACTAGTGGCATATAGTTCTTTACAAGCTTTGAGCTTTACAAGCCTTTGAATTTTGATATATTTAGTTTATTTTGATCTCTCCTTAGATATACTTTGTACCTTTTTAACCACCTTGCCTACTGACCATTTTGTTTGGATTACGGGATTTGTTTGGAGCATTCTTTGTCCATTCAACTATTTGCCTGCTTGCCTGCTACCCTACCTGTCTGCTACCCTGTCTGCCTGCCTTACTTGACATTCATCCATCTATCCATCCCTCTGTTATCATCCATCTGAAAAGGTACAAGTTATACTTTAATTGAAAGCTTGCCAAAGAAGTGACCAAAGTCAATTTTGAAATGTGGCACAGCAGGAGCACTCCCTAGTGGACTGATCATTAGTAACAGATCAATAACATTACATCACTGTTATTCCACATTAACATTAATGAATGAACACTTTATTATCACTAGTCACAAGTACCAGTGAAATTGACCAATCCTTACATATACACATACAATTGACAGAGGGGGAGTAGACAGGACAGGAAGACAGGGATGAAAAGAAAAAAATACAGAGTAACATGAGGAGAGGGGAGGAGAAAAAAAGCAACCCCCACACTATGCTCCTGTGAGGAGTTCAGTGTGGGAACATTTAAAGAAAAACACCTCAGTACAAAATAACACAAGTCCACTTTACAACATGAAAACTCGGGACTTGAGGGGGGAAGGGGGCGATCGGGGTGGGGGTAAGGGGGGAGGGGAGGAGATAGAGGTAACCCAGCACAAGCAAGCAGCTGTCCGTTCCTGCAGCTATGATGGCGCTGGTCACGCACCTGCTTGTCACACTGGGGGTAGCGGCAACCACAGGAAGAGGCGGGAGGAATACGAGAGAGTCTAACAGCAGTGCCCTCCAGGGGGGAATTGTTATCCCAGAAATGGCCTTGGCCAAGGCCAGTGCTGTCTGAGGGAGCCGAAAGCAGATAAGATTGGGATTGTTTGGTCTTGGGGCGAGTAGACGCATTCTTTTACATGACTACTCTGTCCATTCTGGTCTCCGAATCAAATTGAATCGAATCCATTTTCCTCTGCAAAGCCGAAAGCTTCTCCATGATTAAACAAGGTAAGGAAATCTTCTTAACAGGTTTGTATCATTGGATAAGTATTGCTATGAGCTTAACAAGTTCTAAAATCTAGGATAGCACAGTGAGGTTGCCCACACAATTATCTCCATCAGGAACATTTTTCCAGGTTTTTGCCTAGTTTCAGGAATGGAGTGAGCCCTATATTATTGTCGAGTCTGTCTAGATACCAGCTGTCCATATATGTTCTGCAACTATGTTTTTTCACCATTTTATCAAAGAATTTAGAAGAAAAAGTTGATGGACATACTGAATGATGATTGTTTATCTTACAAAATAGCAGATAACAACAAAGCCAATAGCAGACATTATAATATCAGTCATCTGTTTGGTCAGATTTCCTCTCAGTTAAACTCCTTGTGAAAAGTCAATTATATGCATAACAGCAGATGTTAACATGAGTTCATCATGAGTGGGAGAGATGACTCCATGTGTGTTTACAAAGAAATTACAATCATGTAGACAACGTTTTGTAAAAAAGTTGCGTTTTGCAAAAAAGTGTTAATTTCCCTGATGTATGGAGAATTTTGGGAAACCCTGTATGTAGGTTTCCCCCACTTCAACATCATTACATTACATTACAGGCATTTAGTAGATGCTCTTATCCAGAGCAACATACAACAGGACCCTGACATACCCACAGCAGTGGGCAGCCTGGGGAGCAGTTGGAGGTTCAGTGCCTTGCTCAAGGGCACTTCAGCCATTCCTGCTGGTCTAGTGAATTGAACTGGAGACCTTTTGGTCCCAAAGGTGCTTCTCTAACTATTAGACCATGGCTTCTCCACAAAGATATAAATTCCCTTTTATTTCCAGGTTGAAACACTACAAAGTTCAGTAGAAAAGTTGCACATGGGCAGGGTTCTGAGGTTACAGAGCCCTAGAAATGTAGACATTAATCTGGTCTCTGAGATAGTTCATGCTACTTTGTGTGTGTGTGTCAGGGCTTTACATTAACTTTTTTGCTCACTGGCCACTGTGGCTAGTGGTTTTCCCAAGTCACTAGCCATTCAGCCTTTTCACTATCCACAATTTGTTGCCAGGAAATCACAGTTTTTTCTTCACCATGATACGTTAAAGTTCGGAAGATCTAGATTTAATTATGAATGGCAGCATATAATGTATCTCTACAGTAGCACTCAAGTATTCAGTGCTGTTAAGGTAGCTCCCTATATGAAAATATGCAACCAATTCAGAGAAAAATATAAACAGAGTATTCTGTTTATTGAACTCAAATTCAAGCCCCTTACAATATGAAATATCGTATAATGTGAAAAATAACATTCAGTACAACTGAACTGATTCTAATATTAAAAGTCCAATTCAAAACATTTATCATTAAAAAAACATTTGATGTTTTGATATGTAAGTATTGTGTATTATCAAGTATTATTATGCATATTATGTATTATCTATTAAGAGAGTGTGTGTGTGTGTGTGTGTGTGTGTGTGTGTGTGTGTGTGTGTGTGTGTGAACATGTGTAGAGAGAGACATTAAATGTCCTCATTACATTCAGGGGAATTAGCTAAAGTGGTAGAGCGCTTGCTTAGCATGTAAGCAGTAGTGGGATCGATGCCCACATTCTCCAAAACAGCAACTGCCCCCTTGCTTGCATTTTCTTAATTTCCTGAGGGAACCCGCCCAAAGGGGTTAATAAAGTTTTATCTAATCTAATCATCAGAGGAGTCTGAATGGTCCATGAAAAATGGTTTTCATGACCTGAGGCTTCCAGCACGCCATAAGTTGATAGCTGGGGTGAGATCAACTTCTTTACAATGGTGTGAACGTTTCTAAACAGCAGCTCCATCCTTTCCAGCTCAGCCGACTTCATGACAGCCAGGGACTTGAAAGCAATGTTGTCCTGTAGTGAACCAGCCGTCTTCGCCAATTTTGATGTTATAGTACCAATGTGTGCATTTGACTTTTCATGGTCCTTTTATAGTTTCGAGTTTAAAATTACTAGTTCCTGTCTTTGCCAGACTTTCTACAGTCTTCGCAGTACATGGTATTTTTGGTTTTGCTATGAACTAGCCAATCTCACCCGAACTTCCATTTGTCATTGAACTGTCTTATCTTCCTATTAGTGTCTTGTTCATCTCCATGGCCGCAGCCAGCTCTGAGGCCCCCACGCTCCAGACCTCGGTCATTTTTAAGAGCTGAAAATACATTTGTATGCTAAATATTCAACTGGATAAAAAAATGAACATTAAAATGTCTCCGTAAAAAGTGCATTGTTAATTATGTTAAACGTTGATTCTGTCTTCTGTGTCTGTTTCGTGCACGCGGCTCTGAGACCAAGAACACAAAAATGAATGAGTGCATGACTCAGGGGAGGAACGCAGTGCAGGAGACATGGGGTTTCCATGGTAACAATCAGTGCACTTTCATGAAGCTGTTAAATTTACATTTTCGAAGCAGTGCAGTTGTAGCCTACCTTTTTTGAGATTTTAAAAATAAATCATTCGATAAGCCAAAGCAATAGAGTGGAAAGTTTAAACTTATGTTTGCCTTGGATAACTTTCCCTAAAACATGGTGGTGTATACTGATTTTTTTTTCCCAGAATGTTTTTTTTTTGTGTGTAGGTGTAATGGATGCCAGATTGTTAATGCAGCTTAGTTACATAGGCTACATGGTTAAGGTATCTTTTTTCCTCATTGCTTGGGCCAGATCAAACCATTAAACAAGCTTAAATTATTCTTACTCTTGCCACATACATGATTTTTTTTTTCAAAACTGATGATATTCAGTTCAAACACCATTAAAAGTAATTTCAGGAATAGATCTCTTGTCCCCTCCTAGAACTGCCACCTTATTGTGGTGGAGGGGTTTGTGTGCTTGAATGATCCTAGGAGCTATGTTGTCAGGGCATTATGCCCCTGTTAGGGTCTCCCAAGGCAGACAGGTCCTAGGTGACAGGCCAGACCAAGAGCAGTTCACCAAAACCCTTATGGAGAATAATTGATCAAGGACCATGACGTCGCCCGGTATGGTGCAGCTGGGGCCCCACCCTGGAGCCAGGCCCGGGGTTGGGGCTCATATGCGAGTGCTTGGTGGCCGGGCCTTTGCCCACGGGGCCCGGCCGGGCTCAGCCCGAAGTGGTGATGTGGGCCCGACCTCCTGTGGGTTCACCACCCACAGAGATAGCCGTAGGGGGCCGGTGCAGTGTGGATTGGGCAGCAGTTGAAGGCAGGGGCCTCGACGACCTGATCCCTGAACACAGCGGCTAGCTGTTAGGACATGGAATGTCACTTCGCTGGGGGGGAAAGAGCCTGAGCTTGTGCGGGAGGTTGAGAGGTACCGGCTAGAGATAGTCAGGCTCACCTCCACGCACAGTTTGGGCTCTGGAACCCAGCTCCTCGAGAAGGGCTGGACTCTCCACTTCTCTGGAGTCGCCCATGGTGAGCGGCGGCAGGCTGGTGTGGGCTTGCTTATGGCTCCCCAGCTCAGCCACCATGTGTTGGAGTTTACCCCAGTGAACGAGAGGGTCGCCTCTCTGCGCCTTCGGATTGGGGAGAGGGCTCTTGCTGTTGTTTGTGCCTACGGGCCGAATAGCAGTATAGAGTATCCGGCCTTCTTGAAGTCCCTGGGAGAGGTACTGAGAGGTGCTCAGACTGGGGACTCCATTGTGCTACTGGGGGACTTCAATGCTCATGTGGGTGACGACAGTGATATCTGGAGGGGCGTGGTTGGGAGGAATGGCCTCCCGATCTGAACCGGAGTGGTGTTTTGTTATTGGACTTCTGTGCTAGTCACAGTTTGTCCATAACGAACACCATGTTCGAGCATAGGGGTGTCCATAAGTGCATGTGGCACCAGGACACCTTAGGTCAGAGGTCGATGATCAACTTTGTTGTCGTTTCATCTGATCTCCGGCCCTATGTCTTGGACACTCAGGTGAAGAGAGGGGCTGAGCTGTCAACTGATCACCACCTGGTGGTGAGTTGGATCCGCTGGCGGAGGAGGAAGCTGGACAGACCTAGCAGGCCCAAACGTATGGTGAGCGTCTGCTGGGAACGTCTGGCCGAGCATTCTGTCTGGGAGGTGTTTAACTCCCACCTCTGGGAGAGCTTCTCCCAGCTTCCGAGGGAGGCGGGGGACATTAAGTCTGAGTGGACCATGTTCTCTAACTCCATTGTAGACGCAGCTGTTCAGAGCTGTGGCCGCAAAGTCTCTGGTGCCTGTCGTGGTGGCAATCCCCGAACCCGGTGGACGATGCAGGAAGTAAGGGATGCCATCAAGCTGAAGAAGGAGTCCTATTGGGCCATGTTGGCCTCCAGGACTCCTGAAGCAGCTGACAGGTATCGGCAGGCCAGGCATGCTGCAGCTTGGGCAGTTGCGGAGGCAAAAACTCGGAACTGGGAGGAGTTCGGGGAGGTCATGGAGAAGGACTATCGGTCAGCCTCAAAGAAATTCTGGCAAACCATCCGGCGCCTCAGGAGGGGGAAGCAGTACTCTGCCAACACTGTTTACAGTGTGGGTGGGGAGCTGTTGACCTTGACTGGGGACATTGTCGGGTGGTGGAAGGAATACTTTGAGGATCTCCTCAATCCCACCATCATGTCTTCCATTGAGGAGGTGGAGGCTGATGACTCAGAGGTGGGCTCGTCCATTACCCAAGCCAAAGCCACTGAGGTGGTTTGCAAGCTCCTCGGTGGCAAGGCACCGGGCGTGGATGAGATCCGCCCTGAGTATTTCAAGTCTTTGGAGGTTGTGGGGCTGTCTTGGCTGACATGCCTCTGCAACATTGCATGGCGGTCGGGGACAGTGCCTCTGGAGTGGCAGACTGGGGTGGTGGTCCCTCTTTTTAAGAAAGGGGACCGGAGAGTGTGCTCCAATTATAGGGGAATCACACTTCCCAGCCTCCCAGGGAAGGTTTACTTCAGGGTACTGGAGAGGAGAATTCGGCCAATAGTCAAACCTCGGATCCAGGAGGAACAATGCGGTTTTTGTCCTGGTCGCAGAACACTGGACCAGCTCTATACCCTTCATAGGGTGCTCGAGGGTTCATGGGAGTTTGCCCAACCAGTCCACATGTGCTTTGTGGATCTGGAAAAGACATTCGACCATGTCCCTCGTGGTATTCTGTGGGGGGTGCTTTGGGAGTATGGGGTTCGGGGCTCTTTGCTAAGGGCTGTCCGGTCCCTGTACGAACGGAGCAGGAGTCTGGTTCGCATTGCCGGCAGTAGGTCAGACATGTTCCCAGTGCATGTTGGACTCTGGCAGGGCTGCCCTTTGTCACCAGTTCAGTTCTGTCGTATAGATAGGTCTGAGAATGCTATAATTGAGGCCTTGGCCAGTCTGCTAAAAAGCTGCTACCGTTTTACATCCAGGCTTAGGAGGCATTGGTGCAAGAGTTTATATTTTTTATAATTGTTCTTACGTATGTGCTTGTTATTTCTTTGCTTTTTTTTTTGTCTTAATTTATCATTTATATTGCTTTTAATATATTTAAATGTCATATGGACTTCTGGTGTCTGAAATAAAGTTTTATTAATATTAATTATTAATAATTTTTATGGACAGAATTTCTAGGCACAGCCAGGGGCCGGAAGGATCCTGTTTGGGAACCACAGGATTTCATCTCTGCTTTTTGCAGATAATGTTGTCCTGTTGGCTTCTTCAAACCAAGACCTTCAGCATGCACTGGGGCAGTTTGCAGCCGAGTGTGAAGCGGCTGGGATGAGAATCAGTCCCTCCAATTCCGAGGCCATGGTTCTCGACCGGAAAAGGGTGGCTTGCCCTCTCCAGGTTGGTGGAGAAGTCCTGCCTCAAATGGAGGAGTTTAAGTATCTCAGGATCTTGTTCACGAGTGAGGGAAGGATGGAGCATGAGGTCGACAGGCGGATCAGTGCAGCCTCCGCAGTGATGCGGTAGCTTTACCGGTCCGTCAAGGTGAAAAAGGAGCTGAGCCAAAAGGCGAAGCTCTCAATTTACCGGTTGATCTACGTTCCGACTCTCACCTATGGTCATGAGCTTTGGGTAATGACCGAAAGAACAAGATCGCAGATACAAGCGTCCAAAATGAGTTTCCTTCGCAGGGTGGCTGAGCACTCCCTTAGAGATAGGGTGAGAAGCACAGTCACTCGGGAGGAGCTCGGGGTAGAGCTGCTGCTCCTCCACATCGAGAGGAATCAGCTGAGGTGGCTCGGGCATCTCTTTCGGATGCCTCCTGGACACCTCCCTGGGGAGGTGTTCCAGGCATATCCCCCTGGGAAGAGGCCCTGGGGAAGACCCAGGACATGCTGGAGGGACTATGTCTCTCGGCTGGCCTGGGAACACCTCGGTGTTCTTCCCGAGGAGCTGGCCGAGGTGTCTGGGGAAAGGGAAGTTTGGGCTTCCATGCTCAGACTGCTGCCTCTGCGACCCGGCCCTGGATAAGCGGAAGAAGATGAGACGAGACGATGAGATCTCTTGTGTGATGTGTAATTCACCCCTCTCATTTAAATATGTCAAATTTTTCGGCACGCACTTTGCGCATCATGGACCTCGGTGATTTTAAAATGCTGCTCTGGCCCTGCTCATCTCTGCCCCTTTTTTCCTGAGCAGCAGGGTTTGAAACTCCAGCTATATGCCGCCACATAATGCGCTTGTCAGTCGTCAGCAACTTTGTTGCTTCATTCATTAACCGCAGGTTACCATATCATTGATTTTATCTGAGACGTTAACGAACATTCTAAGCAATTCTAACATGTTGTGTCACAATGTTTATGCAGGTGCTCATGGGAGTTGTAGGAGCATAATATCACATTGCAATGTGTTTATTATATCAGATGCCTTCAGAGAAAACTACAATTAAAATATATTGTCATACCACAGAATAAACCACCCACCAAAGTGGTTAGTGGGACTAAAGTCATTACCCGCCAAAGCCGAATTTTACCTGCATTTGGTGGGTAGGTGGGCGCTAATGTAAAGCCTTGGTGTGTGTGTGTGTGTGTGTGTGTGTGTGTGTGTGTGTACACATACTTTGGGCGGTTTGTTGGGCCCCATGCTGTCTATGTGAGAAACAGGCTCCAGAATATTAAAGGGGACAAAACCAACTTCATTAAACCTGTTACGACACTTCCACCATCGCTTTGATGATTCAATCACCTGAGGGAGAGGGAGAGAGAGAGAGAGATAGATAGATGGTTAAGCAGTTACAGTGAGTTAAAGATGGACAGGTGGAATGACAGGTAGGTGGATAAACAGACAGGTGGGCTGATAATGTCAGATGAGGGAATAGGCAGTCAGACATCTGGTTTGGCAGACACACAGATGAATTTACTGACAGACAGGTGGACAGAAAGGTAGACTGGAAAACAGACAGGTGGCTAGACAGAGAGACATGTGGATTGCCAGTCAGAGAGATGGCTATACAGACAGGTAGATAGACAAACAAGTAAAGTACACCAGCAGACAAGTCAATTGACATACAGATGTAGACACGCTGTTATGCACCACTCTTACACACTGACATAGATATGTAGACATGTACTGTACAAATAGATAAACTTTGTTAGTTACACATTTAAATCTGATTGAGGTTAACATTTTTTTGAGATTGACAAGATAATATATGATAAGATAAGACAACTTTATTTATCCCCAAGGGGAAATTCAAATATCCAGCAGCTCATTAAAAAAATTAAATAAAATAAAAATTTCCACCAGTCATAACTATAAAAAACTAAAATAAATAAAACAATAAAATAACAATAAAAATAAGGATAATAAAAAAGATAACATGATAAATAAATAGATAAAAAGTGCAAGATGGGGGGAGTCAGAGGGCATTAAAAAGTCTTATTGCAATGAGGACAAAGGACCTCCTGAACCGCTCAGATCTGCAGCACAGTGAGAGGAGCTGCCTGCCACTGCTGCTCCTCTGCCCAACAAGGAGGCTGTGGAGAGGGTGTCTGCTGTTATCCATTAAAGCTTTCAGTTTTTTCAATATACCCCTCTCCACCACAGTTCTAAGTGAGTCCAGCCTCCTGCCAAGCACCGAGCTGGCTTTTTTCACCAGTTTGTCCAGCCGCTTGGTGTTTTTGTCTGTCAAGCCGCACCCCCAACACACAGCAGCATAAAAGAGGACACCGGCCACCACAGTATGATAAGATATGTGCAGCATCTCATCACACACATCAAAGGACCTCAGCCTCTGCAGTAAGAAAAGGTGGCTCTGCCCTTTCTTGTAGAGAGCATCAGTGTTCAGGGACCAGTCCAGCTTATCATCCAATAGGACCCCCAGGTATTTATAGGAGTGCACCACCTCAATTTCCTGTCCTTGTATGGAGACTGGCAGATGGGGTAGTGTACATCTTCTGAAATCCACAACCATCTCCTTGGTCTTAGAGGTATTAAGGTGGAGGCAACTCCTACTGCACCAATCCCTGAAGTCCTCCACAAGGTCCCTGTATTTCTGTTCCTGTCCACTCCTGATATATGCCACAATAGCTGCATCATCAGAGTATTTTTGCATGTGGCAGGATTTTGAGCTGTATTTTAAAGTCCACTGTATAGAGTATGAACAGGAATGGTGCTAAGATGGTCCCTTGTGGGGCCCCTGTACTGCACCTTACCATGCCAGAGACATAGTTCCCCAGCCTGACAAACTGAGGTCATTCTGTCAAGAGTCTGTTACCATGGACATTAGCAGAGGGACCCACACCCATACTCTCCAACTTGTCTCTCAATATGAAGGGCTGGATTGTATTAAAAGCACTTGTCTGTGAAGATTCTCAGTCATCCAGGTCATATTAAACTGTGGGTGGTAAAAAGAGCCACTGGACTTGCTTGAAGATTCTTGAAGATGTTTCACCTCTCATCCAAAAGCTTTCTTCAGTTCTGTCTGACTAATAGGGAGTATCAGGTATTTATCCTCTCATGGGTGAAAAGCAATCCTAAGGTGTCATTGAGTCATCCTGTTGGTGTGGGTCACTGGGGGCTGGGTGTGAATGGCATAGAGAGTCAGTGATGGCTGTTCCAGGTTAACAAAAATGGCTTCTTTAACTTCTCGCTCATACCAACGATCCTCTCGAAATAAAATATGTACATTGCAATCCTGGAATGAGTCTCCTTTGTTGTTAAGATGAAGATAGACCACAGAGTCTATCTGAGGACCTGAGGAACTGGCTCTCCTGTGTTGAGCCATGCGCCTGTGAAGCGGTTGTTTAGTTTCCTCAATATACTAGTCCATGCATTCCTCACTGCACTGAATTGCATACACTATGTTGTCCTGTTTGTGTCTGGCTATTCTGTCCTTAGGGTGGACCAGTTTCTGCTTCAGGGTGTTACTGGGTCTGAAATGTACTGGAATGTTGTGTTTGTAGAAGATCCTCCTGAGTTTCTCAGATAGACCAGAAATGTAGGGAATGACAATTGTTCTTGCATTTGTTCCCGTTATCCTCCTTGTCCATTATATTCCTTTTTCTGCTCTTGAAAAAAGCCCAGTTGGGATACCCGCAGTTCTGAAGTGCTTTCTTGATGTGATTCTGCTCCTTCTCTTATCTCTCTACCATTGTAGGAATGTTCTGAGCCCTGTGTTGCAAGGTCCTAATGACCCCCAATTTGTGTTCCAGTGGGTGGTGTGAGTCGAAGCGTAGGTACTGGTCTGTGTGTGTGGGTTTCCAGTAGACCTCGATGCTAAGGCTTCTGTCTTTTATAATGTGTACATCACAATCCAAGAAGGCTAGATTATTTCCACTGACGTCCTCCCAAGTGAAATTGATGTTGATATCCACTGTATTGATGTGTTTAGAGAAGGCTTCCACCTTATGGGTTTTGATTTTAACCCAAGTGTTATCCACATATCTGAACCAGTAGCTGGGAGCAACTCCTGAAAAAGTGGTCAAAGCTTTATGTTCCACTTCCTCCATGTATAGATTGGCCACTATAGGGGACACTGGTGAGCCCATGGCGCATCCATGCTTCTGTCTGTAGAAACTTTCATTAAACTGGAAATAAGTGGTAGTCAGGCAGAGGTCAAGAAGGGTGCAAATCTGGTTTGTGGTGAGGTTCATTCTATCCAGTAAGGTGCTGTCTTGAAGGAGTCATTTTCTAACAGATTCAACTACTTCTGTGGTGGGAATGCAGGTGAAAAGAGAAGTGACATCATAGGAAACCATGGTTTCATCTGAGTCTAGTTTGAGGTCTGCAACTTTAGTAGCAAAATCTTGGAAGTTTTTGACATGATGTGGCATGTTCCCAACAAGAGGAGCCAGGATGGTGGCTAGGTGTTTGGCAATGTTATAAGTGACACAGTTTATACTGCTGATGATAGGTCTGAGTGGAGCTCCTTCCTTGCGAATATTGGGGAGTCCATATACGAGAGGAACAGCTTCCCCAGGGTACAATCTGTAGTACAGAGATCAACTGATGGCTTGGTCCTTTTCTAGTTGTTTCAGGCAGCTAACAACTTTCTTTTTGTAACAACTGGTGGGGTCCCGCCTCAAGGTTTCATAGGTGGTTGTGTCGCTGAGGAGACTGGTCATCTTGGATTGGTAGTCCGCTGTGTTTAGCACCACTGTGCATCTCCCTTTGTCAGCAGGAAGGATGGTGATGTTCCGGTCTCTTTGCAGCAATGTAAGAGCCCTCCTTTCTTGTCTGGTGAGGTTGGAGGGGGGAACTTTCGCACTGGACAGAGCAGCTGATATCTTCAGTCTAAGTTGTTCTGCCTCTGTGTTGGTCAGATTGTTGTTTCTGATGGCTGACTCTGTGGCTGTGATGAGGTCCACCACTGGTATATGCTCTGGTGAAACTGCAAAGTTAAGTCCCTTGGATAAAACATCTTTCTCTGGTTGGGTGAGTACCCTGTCGGATAAGTTCTTCACCCATTTCTCTTCTATGTCCGGTTGTGTAGCCTGGTCAGACTTCTTCCTCCAAGTCAACACTTCTGTCTTGCTGGAGGAGGTGGTTTTAGCCAGCAATGTTTGAAATTTGCACATCTGTTGTTCCTTGCCTTTGGTATGTTGTGAAATCTGTGCCTTCTCAGTGAACTCAAAGACTCATTCCAAAACTTCACTGGGAAGAAGTATTGTCAACTCTTCAAACATTAATTCAGTCTTGTTCTGGAGAACATCGAAGGTGAAATGTACTAGTCTCACTCTCTCATTGAGAAGCTGCTTCTGGGGTTTCTGGAGGATTATTTCAGCTCTGTGTCCTTTGACAGTTGAATAGAGGTGTAGGCTAGTGGGGATAAATTTTGGATTGTCAGCATCTTAGGTTGAAACACAGGTGGTTTCTGTAGTCTGCCAGTTTTCTGGAGGTCCTCTCATACTCCCGCACTAGTCGAAGGGTTAGGAAGGACCTCCACTCAGACCTATCATCAGCAGTATAAACTGTATCACTTATAACATTGCCAAACACCTAGCCACCATCCTGGCTCCTCTTGTTGGGAACATGCCACATCATGTCAAAAATTTCCAAGATTTTGCTACTAAAGTTGCAGACCTCAAACTAGACTCAGACGAAACCATGGTTTCCTACGATGTCACTTCTCTTTTCACCTGCATTCCCACCACATAAGCAGTCAAGTCTGTTAGAAAATGACTCCTTCAAGACAGCACCTTACTGGATAGAACAAACCTCACCACGGACCAGATTTGCACCCTTCTTGACCTCTGCCTGATTACCACTTATTTCCAGTTTAATGAAAGTTTCTACAGATAGAAGCATGGATGCGCCATGGGCTCACCGGTGTCCCCTATAGTGGCCAATCTATACATGGAGGAAGTGGAACATAAAGCTTTGACCACTTTTTCAGGAGTTGCTCCCAGCCACTGGTTCAGATATGTGGATAACACTTGGGTTAAAATCAAAATCCATGAGGTGGAAGCCTTCTCTAAACACATCAATGCAGTGGATATCAACATCGATTTCACTTGGGAGGATGTCAGTGGAAATAATCTGGCCTTCTTGGATTGTGATGTGCACATTAGACAAGATAGAAGCCTTAGCATCGAGGTCTACTGGAAACCCATACACACAGACCAGTACCTACGCTTTGACTCACACCACCCACTGGAACACAAACTGGGGGTCATTAGGACCTTGCAACACAGGGCTCAGAACATTCCTACAATGGTAGAGAGAAAAGAGAAGGAGCAGAATCACATCAAGAAAGCACTTCAGAACTGCGGGTATCCCAACTGGGCTTTTTTCAAGAGCAGAAAAAGGAATATAATGGACAAGGAGGATAACGGGAACAAATGCAAGAATAATTGTCATTCCCTACATTTCTGGTCTATCTGAGAAACTCAGGAGGATCTTCTACAAACACAACATTCTGGTACATTTCAGACCCAGTAACACCCTGAAGCAGAAACTGGTCCACCCTAAGGACAGAATAGCCAGACACAAACAGGAAAACATAGTGTATGCAATTCAGTGCAGTGAGGAATGCACAGACTCATATATTGGGGAAATTAAACAACCGCTTCACAGGCGCATAGCTCAACACAGGAGAGCCAGTTCCTCAGGTCAGGACTTTGCGGTCTATCTTCATCTTAACAACAAAGGACACTCATTCCAGGATTGCAACGTATGCATTTTATTTCGAGAGGATCGTTGGTATGAGCGAGGAGTTAAAGAAGCCATTTTTGTCAACCTGGAACAGCCATCACTGAACAGAGGTGGTGGTCTAAGACATCACTTATCAGCCACCTACAATGCAGTCCTTGGCACACTTCCCAGACAACTGAATGCACACCAAAACCCAGCTGTTTTCAGTGACTCACAGGAGGACAGAGATCCAACAATCCATTGATCACCCCAAGGACTCTCTAGGCCATTCCCACCCAGCCCCCAGTGACCCACATCAACAGGATGACTCAACGACACCTTAGGATTGCTTTTCACCCATGAGAGGATAAATACCTGATACTCCCTATTAGTCAGACAGAACTGAAGAAGCCTTTCAGATGAGAGGTGAAACGTCTTTAAGAATCTTCAAGCAAGTCCAGTGGCTCTTTTTACCACCCACAGATTAAAAGCACTTGAGAAATAAAAAAATAAGATTCTCACATAGCATCCTGGCTCCTCCAGGTATGTGTAGGTCCTGTCCAGCATATAAAAGAACCACATCCTCCACTCCAATGTGCTCCTGATAGGCAAATTGGAGAGGGTCCATTGCATGAGCGACCTCTGGCCTCATGAGGTGGAGAACCAGATGCACCTGTCATGCTCCACCCCGAACTTCCACTCCGGAGATTTATTATCTCCCAGCTCAGTACTAATCCGGATCTGGGACAGGACTTTCATCTTGACGGCATTCACTTCCTGGTTTGCTCTGCTGTGTATAAAAGGGCCGTTCTCAAAAGGGGACCTTGCCAGAATGTCTCGTTGGTTTTTCACATCATCTCTGCGCCATTATTGCTTCTTGCATTTTTGCTCTCTGTTTTGCCTATTCTTGTCACAGTTTTTTGCTCCGTTTTTGTCTTTTTTCATGTTTGTTGTGCTGTTTTTGTCTGGTTTTTTTTGTCTGGACTACTTTTTATGCTAGCGTTTTTGTCCTTGCCTGCCTCGTTTTTTGTCCCTGTTTTTTTCTGGATTATTTTTGTTTTTGTTTTTTACTTCTATTAAATATTTTTTATTATTGGATTTACTGGTCTGTGTTCTGCCAATATGGCGGCACATGCGGATGCAGCGTCCCCTCTCTGTCCCGATAATGTGGTGTTTACATGTTTGTCTTCGTCGGTGTGCTCGAGTGATGGTATGTTTTCATCGCGTTTGTCTGTCCCAAGGCGCACATACAGCCGTGGGACTCTTTTTGACATTGGCAATACTTTTTTTCTGTAAGTTAAACCCGGCACATGCTAAGGAGCTACATGACCTCGGCCTACTCCGGCAGCCCGCTTTGACATCAACCCCCACTACTGCTGCATACCTGCAGAGGAAGCGCCATAGGCGGTGTGAGAGGAAGCAGAAGCGGAGAAAGCGCGGGGGTATCTGGCCAGGCTAATGGCTAATCCACACAAGCTGGCTATACTGTCCATCGTACTCGCCAATGTACGCTCCTTGGATAACAAACTGGACTATATTCACCTTTTGAGAGCGATCCAGCAGCCTGTGCGAGAGTGCTGTGTTTTTGTGTTCACGGAAACATGGCTCAACGACAGCATACCAGACTCCGCCATCCAGCTCGACCAGCTAACATGCTATTGAGCAGACAGAGCCCTCATTGAAGGAGGTAAGACCAGCGGCGGCGGGGTCTGTGTTTACATCAGGGATGCTTGGTGTCAGGACGCTGTGGTAGTTTGCAGACACTGTTCACCCCTTGTGGAGTTTATGATCATCAAATGTCGGCCCTTCTATTTACCAAAGGAGTTTTCTGCCATCCTGCTTGTTGCAGTTTACATTCCTCCCAGCTGCAACAACAACGATAGGGACAAGGCACTGAGCGAACTGTACTGTGCCATCAGCGACCAACAGATGGTCAATCCAGAGGGACTTCTCATCGTAGCTGGGGATTTCAACCACGCAAATCTCAAAACAGTGTTTCCTCAGTTATATCAACACATTGACTTTGCAACATGGGAAAACAACACACTGGGCCAGGTTTACACTACACTGAGAAGAGCATACAAGGCCTCACCCTTCCCCCATCTCGGTGCTTCAAACTACATCACTGTTATGCTAATGCCAGCATACAGGCCGAAGGTCAAAGTCACCAGACCGGTCCAGAAGCAGGTACGGGTGTGGCCAGAGGGTGCTTCCTCAGCACTTCAGGACTGCTTTAACATCACAGACTGGGACATGTTTAAGCAGGCAGCCACTTACAACCACCAGATCAACATCCAGGAGTATTCAGACACCGTTACAGCCTACATTAGTAAATGCACTGATGATGTCACGGACACTAAGACCATCACAGTCTGGGCCAACAAGAAACCATGGCTGATGGGGGAAGTCTATCAGTTACTGAAAGTCCAGAATACTGCTTTCAGAGCAGGTGATGAGGCTGGTCAGAGATCAGCAAGAGCCAACTTGTCCCATGGCATCAGACTAGCAAAGAAGCAGTACAGCAGCAGAATAGCCCATCATTTCTCTGACAGCAGAGACACAAGGAGCCTGTGGCAGGGGATACAGACCATCATGGACTATAAACCTCAACCACAGACCTGTGACAAGGACATCACTCTGCTGAACAGCCTAAACAACTTCTTTGGACGGTTTGAAGCCGACAACAGCATGCCTGCACAGAAGACGACACCCCTTCCAGATGACCAGGTGCTGTCCCTGTCTCCAGCCAGTGTGAGGAGATCCCTCTCCAGGATCAACACCCGCAAAGCTGTAGGACCTGACAACATTCCAGGTAGTGTGCTAAAGGACTGTGCAGAGGAGCTCACAGAAGTGCTCACAGACATCTTCAACACCTCCCTGAGCCAAGCTGTTGTCCCCACCCACTTCAAGAGCACCAACATCATCCCTGTTCCAAAGAAGGCCTCTTCATCCTGCTTCAACGACTACTGCCCTGTGGCACTGACCCCCATCATTATGAAGTGCTTCGAGCAGTTAGTCATGCAGCACATCAAATCCATCCTCCTGCCCTCCATGGACCCATACCAATTTGCATATCGGGCCAATCAGTCCACTGATGATGCAATCTCCACCGCTCTCCACTCAACTCTCACTCACCTGGACACTAAGGACTCTTACATGCAGATGCTGTTCTTAGACTTTAGTTCAGCATTTAACACAATCATCCCCCAGCAGCTGATACAGAAACCGGACTGTCTAGGACTAAACACCTCCCTCTGCAACTGGTTGCTGGACTTCCTGACTGGAAGACCACAGGCAGTCTGGGTCGGCAGCAACACATCCAGCACCATCATACTGAACACAGGGGCCCCCCAAGGATGTGTGCTCAGCCCCCTTCTCTTCACCCTGCTGACCCACGACTGCACACCAACACACAACAGCAACCTCTTCATCAAGTTTGCAGATGACATGACTGTGGTGGGACTCATTAACAACAATGATGAGTCATACTACAGGGATGAGGTGAGCCAACTGGCCACATGGTGCAGAGACAACAATCTCTCTTAACGTGGAGAAGATGAAGGAGCTGGTTGTTGACTTCCGGAGAGCCTCCACCCAGCATCCTCCACTGACCATCAATGGTGCCGCTGTGGAGAGAGTGAGCAGCACCAAGTTCCTGGGTGTGTACCTCACCGAGGATCTCTCCTGGAGCAGCAACATTGCATCGCTGGCCAGGAAAGCTCAGCAGCGCCTCTACTTCCTCCGCAGACTGAAAAGAGCTAGAGCACCAGTCCCTATCATGAAGACCTTCTATCATGGGACCATCAAGAGCATCCTGACCAGCTGCATCACTGTGTGGTACAGCAGCTGTACTGCATCCTGCCAAAAGACCCTGCAGTGCATAGTGAGAGTAGCTGAGAAGATCGTCGGTGTCCCCCTACCTTCCCTTCAGGATATTTACAACACATGCCTGGCCCGCAGAGCACTCAGCATTGCGGGTGACTCCACCCATCCCAACCACCACTTCTTCAGCCTCCTGCCTTCTGGGAGGAGAATGAGAAGCCTCTGGGCGAGAACCAGCAGACTGAGAGACAGCTTCCTTCACCAAGCTGTCAGGATGCTGAACTTCCTCCCATGCCATTACCCCCTTCCCTTAATACACAAACCAAATGTCACCAGCCACTTTAATGAACTGTAACAAAATTCAATTGCACTATGTAAAAACTGTTTACGATACTGTCTACATGTTTTTTTAAGTTAATCGCACTATATAAAAACTGTTTACAACACAGTTTACACTTTATACATCTTTTATCTTTGATAGACTTCACTGCTACACTGTTTATACTGTCATATCTGCCATATTTATACTTACACTGAAAATTCTGCTCATACTGCCATATTTATTTATTTATACTGATAATTACTATACTGTCAGACTGCTGTTCCCGTTTACATTGTTCATTCTGTTTATATTGTCATTCGTCACATTTCAATTTATACCGTTAATCTTGTTCACACTGCCACATTTGCACTTTCTGGATTGCCACTGTCTTTTCTTAGACTGCTTTAGCTTGTGTGTGTAAATACCCCCCCCCCCATTTTTTTTAAAGTTTATATCTTGTACCTATATTTTATATTTCATGTTTATTACTGTTTGCACCGCAGATAAGAGGGAAACGCAATTTCAATTCTTTGTATGTCCTGCACATATGGCATTATTGACAATAAAGTTGACTTGAACTTGAACTTGCTCTTGGATCCGACTCACCACATCTCACCACCCATAACAGTACGTTCTGGCCAACATGGATCCAGCAGAACTGAACCATCTGAGAACAGCTATGCAGCAGCAAGCAGCCCTCCTCGGGACCCACCAACAGGAACTCAAGCAGATCACCCAGAACCTGGCCACCCTGTCCAACTCACTTAACCTTCTAGCCACACAACTCCAGCACTCCCAAGCCATGCCTACCCCTGCCCAGCTACCTCCTTCTTCACCTCCCGCCACCGCCGCTCGCCACAAACCAAGACTTCCTTTGCCTCAGCCCTACAGCAGGGAACCAGGTACCTGCAGATCTTTTCTGTCTCAGTGTTCATTGATCTTGGAGCTACAACCCATGGCTTTCCCCACAAAATGTTCCTGGGTAGCTTTTGTCATAACGCTCCTCACCGGCAAGGCCAGGGAATGGGGAACAGTGGTCTGGCACACCAATGCGTCCTTTTGTTCCAGCTTCAAGGACTTCTCTGAGGAAATGAGGTGAACATTTGACTGTTCTCTGTCTGGTCGGGAAGCGGCTAGGGAGCTCATGGAGCTGCGGCAGGGGCCCCGATCTACCTTGGACTATGCCATCGAGTTCTGGACATTGGCGGCATCATGCAACTGGAACAAGAGTGCCCAGGTCAACACGTTCATACATGGCTTGTCCAACATCATCAAGGACAAAATGTTATCTCAGGAACTGCTGTCAGACCTCGCCAATCGTATCGACGCTCGGGTCCTACAATGGAGGAGAGAGAAGAGCCACCTCAGCTGCAACTTCTCTCCACCTCCCGCCTCGTCCATCGAACCCATGCAGGTAGATCAGGTATGGGTGTCAGCGGAGGAATGACTGCGCCGGTGGAACATGGGGGCCTGCTTCTACTGCGGTCAACAAGGACAAATCTGCTGAGCCTGGCCACTTAAGAGGACGAACCAACCAGTTAATCAAGGGGGCCTGGTGGGCAATGCTTGGAACCAGTCCCCTGCTGATTGACCATTGCTCTCCATTGTCATCATGCACAACAACTGGCATCGCCATCTAAAGGGCACTCGTCGACTTGGGGGCGGACAGGAACCTGATCTGCTCCGCAACCGCCAAGGATCTCGGAATTCCGTTCCTCGCCCTCGAGGTCCCTCTCACCGTCCTGACACTCAATGGCACTGGTTTGACCACCATCACTCACCTCACTGCCCTGCTCACCCTAAGGATTTCAGGCAATCACTCTGAAACGATACAACTTCACATCATGAACAACCCTCATGTTTCTGTTATTCTTGGACTACCCTGGTTGATGTAGCACAACCCCCACTTAAACTGGACTGATCACACCATCTTAGGCTGGAGTCCTTCCTGCCTGAACTCTACTCTGCCTCCCGCCAAACCACCACAGTCCTCAGCCAGTGAGTTTCCCGACCTCTCTCACATGTCTCTGGAGTATCTGGACCTCGAGCAAGTTTTTAGTAAAACCCAAGCAGTGTCCCTCCCACCTCACAGGCCTTACGATTGTGGGATCGACCACCTGCCCAGGATAGCACCACCCAAGGGATGTCTCTACTCTCTCTCTCACCCGCAGAATGACCAGCCATGGAGAAGTGCATCATGGAGTCACTGGCAGCTGGGATCATCTGCCTTTCCTCCTCTCCAGCAGGGGCGGGGTTCTTCTTCATCGAAAAGGACAAGTCACACCATCCCTGCATTGACTATTGAGGTCTTAACGCCATCACGGTCAAGAACTGCTACCCACTACCACTCATGACCACAGGCTTCGAACTACTCCAGGGAGCTAAGGTGTTCACTAAACTGGATTTATGCAATGCCTATCACCTAGTTAGGATCAGGGAAGGGGACGAGTGGAAGACGGCCTTCAACACCACCACAGGCCACTATGGGTACCTCGTAGTCCCTTTTGGCCTGACCAATGCACCCGCGGTATTCCAGCTGCTAGTTAATGACGTCTTAAGGGACTTCATTAACACCTTTGTCTTTGTATACCTGGATGACATCTTTATTTTCTCTCGCTCCCTGGAGGAACATCAGGGTCACGTCCGGCAGGTCCTTCAACGCCTGCTAGAAAATAAACTGTTCGTTAAGGTGGAGAAAAGGGAGATCCACCAAAGCTCCGTCTTGTTCCTGGGGTTCATCATCACTCCAGTGAAGATTCAAATAGACCCCTCAAGCTGGAGGCAGTGGCTGACTGGCCCACCCCATCTTTGAGACAAGAGCTCCAGCGCTTCCTAGGATTCGCCAACTTCTACAGGCACTTTATTTGCAACTTCAGCACGGTGGCTGGACCTCTCTCAGCCCTGACCTTGACCAAGACCCAATTCAAGTGGGGGGAGGAAGCAGAGAAGGCCTTTTCCACGCTCAAGCATAGGTTTACCACAGCACCCTTTCTCACCATACCTGATCCAACCAAGCAGTTTATTGTCGAGGTCAATGCTTCTGAGTCAGGGGTCAGAGCTATACTATCCCAGAGGGCCAGTGACAACAAGGTCCACCTTCTTCTCCCGTCGGCTATCCCTAGCCGAACGGAATTACGACATCGGCGACCGAGAACTATTGGCTGTTAAACAAGCCTTGGAGGAGTGGAGGCACTGGCTCGAGGGGTCGGTGCTCCCCTTCCTTATCTGGACTGACCATAAGAATCTGGAGTACCTCAAGTCTGCCAAATGCCTTAATTTCCGTCAAGCCCGTTGGTTTCTCTTCTTCTCCCAGTTCAACTTCATGCTCTCCTACCACACAGGCTCCAAGAACAGCAAACCTGACACCCTGTCCAGGATGTTCTCTTCCCACCAAGAGGAGTCCAAGCTGCCCGAAATCATCCTTTCTTCACGCTGCCTGGTGAGAGCTGCCATTCTAGAGGTTGAGACACTTGTGAAGAAGGCCCTGGAGCAGAACCCCAGTGAAGGTAACCCCAACAACACTCCTCCTAACCATCTGTTTGTTCCCTGTCCTGTGCAAACCCAAGTGCTGCAGTGGGGTCATGGCTCCAAGCTGGCCTGTCACCAGGGAGCTGCCTGAACCCTGGCACTCATCCAGCAGCACTTTTGGTAGCCATCCATCAAGGAGGATGTCCAGGAGTTCGTGGCAGCCTGCGACACATGCTCCAGGAACAAGACAGCCAGTTGACCCCCTGCCGGCTTGCTAAGACCCCTCCCGACTCTGCATCAACCTTGGTCTCACATCACCCTGAACTTCATCACAGGACTCCCCAACTTAGGTGGCAACACATGTATCCTCACTGTTATTGACCGTTTTTCTAAGACCATCCATTTCATTCCTCTGCCCAAGCTCCCCTCAGCCAAAGAGACTGCAAAACTACTCATCCACCACGTTTTCCGCCTACATGGTCTGTCTACCGACACTGTTTCTGACCGGGGTCCTTGGTTCACTGCACAGTTCTGGAGAGCCTTCTGCAAACTCAGTGGGGCCACCTGTAGTCTCTCCTCAGGCTTCCACCCACAGATGTTGGCCAGGCAGAACAGGCAAACCAGGCTTTGGAGGTTGCACTCAGGTGCATGGCGTCCAGGGATGCCAGGTCTTGGAGCAGGTACCTACCCTGGATTGAATATGCACATAACACTCTCCCTTCCTCTGCCACAGGTCTCTCTCTGTTCCAGTGCTCACTAGGTTACCAACCACCACTGTTCCCCAGCTAAGAGGAGGAGGTCATCATGCCCTCAGCCCAGCTCTTTATATGCCACTGCAGGTGAATGTGGGCATTGGCCCGGAGAAGACTCATTCGCTCCGCACTCGCATCCAAGAGGCAGGCCGACAAACATTGCTCCAAGGCACCCACCTACTGAGTAGGTCAACGAGTTATGCTCTCCACATGCCACCTGCCACTTAGGACCATCTCTTACAAGCTAGCACCCAGGCTCCTTGGACCCTTCCGCATCAAGAAGGTAATCAACTCATGTTCTGTTAGACTTGCATTACCACTCACCATGCGACGTGTTCACCCTATCTTTCATGTATTTCAGCTTAAACATCTGGTCTCCAGTCCTTTGCAGCAGCTGAAGTGGTGGGCAGGAGGACAGATGGTAAAGCAGGGCAGACATTGGCCATTTCATCAAACCTGTTATAAAACAGGTTGAATTCATTGGCCTTATTCTCATGACCATTAAAGACCTGGCTGTTCTTCTTTGAATAGCCAGTAATATTCCTCATTCCTCTCCACACCTCTCTGGTGTTATTCTGCTGCAGCTTACTCTCCATGTTCCGTTTATAATCCACCTTTGCCTGCTTCAAGCCCCTTTTCAGTTCCAGCTGCACACACCTGAGCTTCTCCTTATCCCCCTCCCTGAATGCCTGCTTTTTCTGATTAATGAGCTCCTTGACATTACTGGTGATCCAAGGTTTATTATTGGGAAAGCAGCAAACAGTCATTACTGGAACCACAGTGTCCCTACAGAAGTTAATGTAGTCCGTTATGATGTCCACCCGGTTTTAGATTCACTCAGTGATGAGACGAATGTCCATGAGGTAGACTGCCTCAAAATACAGACTCTATTCCAGCAGGTTTGCACAAGAAAGGCCATGGGGCCAGATGGGATCTCTGCCCGCCTCCTAAAAACCTGTGTGGAGGAACTCATTCCAGCCTGGTGTCCAATCTTTCAATGGTCACTAGACTCTCACACTATCCCAACTCTATGGAAAAAGGCAGCCATAACACCAGTCCCAAAAAAGCCCTGTCCCACTGAAAACAATGACTTTAGACCTACTGTATAGCTTTAACATCCATAGTCATGAAATGTTTTGAAAAATATATGGTGTCTCTTTTAAAAACTGAGGTAAACCCAAAACTAGACCCATGGCAGTTTGCCTACAAATGCCACAGAAGCACAAATGATGCTATAAGTAGCATCACCCACTTAGTTTTAAAGCACCTTGAGGACCCAAAGGCTTATGCACATTTACTTTGTATTGATTTTAGCTCTGCTTTTAACACAATTCAGCCCTTTTTACTACTAGATACACTGAAGAACATGGGTGTCAGCACTTTTATCATTAAATGGTATTATTCATTTTTAACAAACAGGGTGCAGTATGTAAGAGTCCATAAAGCAACCTCACAATCTAAATCCATAAGTACAGGGGCTCCTCAAGGTTGTGTGAGTTCCCCTGTACTCTTCACCATCTATACGAATGAATGTGTGAGTAAACACTCACACAACTACATTGTTAAATTTTCTGATGACACTGCCATTTTGGGCCTTTTACATAAAGACCAGGATGCAGCACCATACCACCTAGAAATTAAGCAGTTTGTAGACTGGTGTGATGCCCATTACCTGGTTGTCAATGTAAAGAAAATGGAAGAAATGATATTTGACCCCAGAGCAGTTTCTGATTCAAGCCTAGTATGCATCCATAACACCCCCATCAGTCAGGTCTGCTCCTATAAATACCTGGGTGTACTCATGGACAGCTCACTTACATGGCATGTTCACATTGACAGTCTATGCACTAAACTCCAGCAGAGGATGTATTTTTTAAGACGACTAAGACTGTATGGTGTTAGTAGCAGGCTTCTGTTTTAATTTTTTCAAATGGTTTTAGAAAGTGTGATACAGTATGGCATGGAAACCTGGTATGGGAATCTGACTGTCCAGTTGAAAGCAAAATTGGGGTGTCTGGTCAAAACTGCACTTAAAATTGTTGGTCACACAGATCAAGGTTATATGCAATCTCTCTATGAAAAGTCAGTGCTCAGGGAGGCACTGAAGATTTTAGATGACCCCACCCATATATTGCACCAGGAATTCACTCTGCTACCCTCAGGGAGACGTTTTAGAACACCACATTGCAGACTGAACAAATATAAAAACTCTTTTCTACCAACTGCCATCAAAATGCTCAATGACAGATAGCAGACAAGCTATGCAGTACACAGTTTTTATTTTTTTATTTTTTTTATAGTTTTATGTTTTTTATGTATAGATCTATGTTTTTATGTATTCCATGTATTGTCTCAATGTACCGTATGAATGTTGTATGTGTTGCAGTGACTGTTTAAGCCTAACACAAATTTCTCCCCTGGGGACAATAAAGTACACTCTACTCTACTCTACCACCCTGCTATCAATGTCAACGTCATCTATGTAATTATCCTGTGGCTCCAGCAGCACACTCCAGTTCGTACACTCGAAACAGTCCCTGAGAGATTCGCTGGTCTCTGGAGACCATTTCCTGAATGAGCAGGTGGGAACAGCCAGCCTCATTACACAGGGTTTCTATGTGGGCTGAAGAAAGACGAAATTGTGATCTGACCTGCCAAGTGGTGGTAATGCAGATGCACTGTAAGCATCCTTCACATTAGCATAAAACAAATCCAGTGTCTTATTTTCCCATGTGGGACAGTCTATATACTGTACAAACCCAGTCAGATGGGAAGTGAGAGTGGTGTTATTAAAATCCCCTGTTATTGCAATGAAAGCATTATGATACTGGGTCTGAACACTTGCGACAGTTTTGTGTATGAGGTCACATGCTACTGCCGCTGCCGCCCATGGTGGAATGTAAACAACAATGGTGATGATGTATGAAAATTCCCTCAGGACTAAGACTGACTGATAACAGTTCATTGTCCTGACAGCAAATCACATACTTCATAACATGGCCAGGGTGACACCATCTATTGTTTACAAGCAGAATCAGACCTCCACCTTTGTACTTGCTGCTCATTTTCCAGTGTCTGTCGGCTCACACAGTAATGAAGCTGGCTAAGTCCACACAGGAGTCAGGTTTGTTATCATTCAGCCATGTTTCTGTGAAGCACATCAAACTACACTCCCAGTAGAGTTGGTTTCTCACCAGTGCCTTCAGCTCGTCACCCTTGTTGGCTAGTGAGTTGACATTTCCCATCAGAACTGATGGCAAAAATGGCGTATACCTCCATCTGCTAGCCTTTAGCTTAGCCTTTAGCTTAGCTCCTGCTCTGCAGCCTAAAAATGGCTTCCTCAACTCCAGCGGTATCATGTGTCTGATCCCATATCTAGTCCTTTGCAGAGCCAGAAAGTCATTTTTTGTGTGCACAACTTTACCCACAGTTGTGCACACCGCATGAAAAGCTTACCAAAAATACTCAAAAAAACAACAACCAAACTACACACTCTAGAGCTACTCAGGCATGTTGCCACTCAATACAGTGCAAGCATGTTGACCTGTCATGCGTGTTCTTAATTAACTGTCTTAATTAGCAGTAAGAGTATTTTTATATTATTTCTGTGTGTGTGTGTGTGTGTGTGTGTGTGTTACATGCCTCTAGCATCTCTCCCTGCAGAACTGAGAGCTCGCTGCTGTTCCGAGCCACAAAGTCATAGCTACAGCTGTACAATCTCTCCGTCAGTGCTGCACCATCACTGTGAGGAAACAGAAAACATCACATGTGAGGACAGAACCACAATGGGGACTACAGAGATACACTGAGGACTATAGAACCACATTGGGGACTGCAGAGCTATACTGAGAACTATAGAACCATACTGGGGAGTGCAGAGATACACTGAGAACTATAGGACTAGACTGGGGACTGCAGAGATACACTGAGAATTATAGGACCACACTGAGGCCTGCAGAGATACATTGAGAACTATAGGACCACACTGGGTAGTGCAGAGATACACTGAGAAACATAGGACCACACTGAGAACTATAGAACCACACTGGGGACTGCAGAGCTACAATGAGAAATATAGAACTACACTGGGGACAGCAGAGCTACACTGAGAACTATAGAACCACATTGGGGACTGCAGAGCTACACTGAGAACTATAGAACCACACTGGGGACTGCAGAGATACACTGAGAACTATAGAACCATACTGGGGACTGCAGAGATACACTGTGAAATGGAGAACCACACTGAGAACTATAGAACCACACTGGGGACTGCAGAGGTACACTGAGAACTATAGAACCACACTGGGGACTGCAGCGCTACACTGAGAAATATAGGACCACACTGGGGACTGCAGAGATGCACTGAGAACTACAGTGGTGTTTGAAAGTTTTTGAACCCTTTCGAATTTTCTATATTTCTGCATAAATATGACCTAGAACATCAGATCTTCACACAAGTCCTAAAAGTAGATAAAGAGAACCCACTTCAACAAATAAGATTAAAATATTATACTTGGTCATTTATTTATTGAGGAAAATGATCCAATAATACATATCTGTGAGTGGCAAAAGTGTGTGAACCTTTGATTTCAGTATCTGGTGTGACCCCCTTGTGCAGCAATAACTGCAACTAAACATTTCCGGTAACTGTTGATCAGTCCTGCACACTGGCTTAGAGGAATTTTAGCCCATTCCTCCATACAGAACAGCTTCAACTCTGGGATGTTGGTGGGCTTCCTCACATGAACTGCTCGCTTCAGGTCCTTCCACAACATTTTGATTGGATTAAGGTCAGGACTTTGACTTGGCCATTCCAAAACATTTAACTTTATTCTTCTTTAACCATTCTTTGGTAGAATGACTTGTTTGTGTGCTTAGGGTCATTGTCTTGCTGCATGACCCACTTTCTATTGAGATTCAGTTCATGGACAGATGTCCTGACATTTTCCTTTAGACTTCGCTGGTATAATTTAGAATTCATTGTTCCATCAATGATGGCAAGCCATCCTGGCCCAGATGCAGCAAAACAGGCCCAAACCATGATACTACCACCATGTTTCACAAATGGGATAAGGTTCTTATGCTGGAATGCAGTGTTTTCCTTTCTCCAAACCTAACACTTCTCATTTAAACCAAAAAGTTCTATTTTGGTCTCATCCTTCCACAAAACATTTTTCCAATAGCCTTCTGGCTTGTCCACATGATCTTTAGCAAACTGCAGATGAGCAGCAATGTTCTTTTTGGAGAGCAGTGGCTTTCTCCTTGCAACCTTGCCATGCACACCATTGTTGTTCAGTGTTCTCCTGATGGTGGACTCATGAACATTAACATTAGCCAATGTGAGAGAGGCCTTCAGTTGCTTAGAAGTGACCCTGGGGTCCTTTGTGACCTCGCCGACTATTACACGCCTTGCTCTTGGAGTGAACTTTGTTGGTCGACCACTCCTGGGGAGGGTAACAATGGTCTTGAATTTCCTCCATTTGTACACAATCTGTCTGACTGTGGATTGGTGAAGTCCAAACTCTTTAGAGATGGTTTTGTAACCTTTTTCAGCCTGATGAGCATCAACAACACTTTTTCTGAGGTCCACAGAAATCTCCTTTGTTCATGCCATGATACACTTCCACAAACATGTGAAGCTCAGACTTTGATCCCTGTTCTTTAAATAAAACCGGGTGCCCACTCACATCTGATGGTCATCTCATTGATTGAAAACACCTGACTCTAATTTCACCTTCAACTTAACTGCTAATCCTAGAGGTTCACATACTTTTGTTGCTCACAGATATGTAATATTGGATCATTTTCCTCAATAAATAAATGACTAAGTATAATATTTTTGTCTCAATTCTTTAAGTGGGTTCTCTTTATCTACTTTATAACTTGTGTGAAAATCTGATGATGGTTTAGGTCATATTTAAGCAGAAATATAGAAAATTCTAAAGGGTTCACAAACTTTCAAGCGCCACTGTATAGAACCACACTGGGGACTGCAGAGCGACACTAAGAACTAGAGAAACACACTGGGGACTGCAGAGCTACACTGAGAAATATAGAACCACACTGGGGACTGCAGTGCTACACTGAGAAATACAGACTCACACTGGGGACTGCAGAGATATACTAAGAACTATAGAATCACACTGGGGACTACAGAGCAATACTCACTAATGACTATAGTAGCTCCTGTTTTCAAGTTGTTTGCTGTGAGTATCGAATCAGTGTCAGTGTTTAAACTACAACCTGTTTTTCATCAGTAATTTTCCACAATTGTTTTATTTTTGATGTATTTTTCACTTTCCTTTCTGCCACATTTTCGTGTTCTCAAAGAACACCTTTTTTTCCATCCAAAGATAGCAAATGGATGCCATCCACTTTGGATGTGCCTTAATATCAACAAATATTTGACTAAGGTATGTAAATCCTTTATCATGACAAACATTCAGCTTGTTCACTGTGTTGAGTGCAGAATATTGAGTCATGCTTCCTCTTTCATGAGTAAAAGCTTTATTTATGATAAGTGCAGATTATTTAGTTCAACTGAAGATTACAGCTTTAGAGGTGCATATCCAGACTCTACAGAGGGTTAGTGAGACCAAGAGCAACGTAGTTTCTGTAGAGGAAAGTTTGGATGCCTTGGATGGAGTAAGCAATCTGCCAACTCTGGCATTAGAGCCATTACAGTGGGGTGAATGGGTGATGACTTGGCGGCATAATCACAGAGCGAGTGTGAAGGCTCGCCCACGGAAGCACCACTCCTCTCTGTTTCACATGTCAAATAGGTTTGCCCTCCTCAGTGAAGCACCCGCTGAGAAACCTAAAAGAGCTCTGGTTATAGGAGACTATCATACAGCATGTGAAATTAGCTAGGCCTTTTGGGGCACTAGCAGCTTTAGTCAGGTATATACCAGGAGCCAGGGCACTGGACATAGCAGGTAATCTTAGGGTCCTAGGCAAGCACAAGTTCTCAAAAATACAGTGGGGCAAAAAAGTATTTAGTCAGTCACCAATTGTGCAAGTTCTCCCACTTAAAAAGATGAGAGAGGCCTGTAATTTTCATCATAGGTACACTTCAACTATGAGAGACAAAATGAGAAAAAAAAATCCAGAAAATCACATTGTCTGATTTTGAAAGAATTTATTTGCAAATTATGGTGGAAAATAAGTATTTGGTCAATAACAAAAGTTCATCTCAATACTTTGTTATATACCCTTTGTTGGCAATGACAGAGGTCAAACGTTTTCTGTAAGTCTTCACAAGGTTTTCACACACTGTTGCTGGTATTTTGGCCCATTCCTCCATGCAGATCTCCTCTAGAGCAGTGATGTTTTGGGGCTGTTGCTGGGCAACACGGACTTTCAACTCCCTCCAAAGATTTTCTATGGGGTTGAGATCTGGAGACTGGCTAGGCCACTCCAGGACCTTGAAATGCTTCTTACGAAGCCACTCCTTCGTTGCCCGGGCGGTGTGTTTGGGATCATTGTCATGCTGAAAGACCCAGCCACGTTTCATCTTCAATGCCCTTGCTGATGGAAGGAGGTTTTCACTCAAAATCTCACGATACATGGCCCCATTCATTCTTTCCTTTACACAGATCAGTCGTCCTGGTCCCTTTGCAGAAAAACAGCCCCAAAGCATGATGTTTCCACCCCCATGCTTCACAGTAGGTATGGTGTTCTTTGGATGCAACTCAGCATTCTTTCTCCTCCAAACACGACAAGTTGAGTTTTTACCAAAAAGTTCTATTTTGGTTTCATCTGACCATATGACATTCTCCCAATCCTCTTCTGGATCATGCAAATGCTCTCTAGCAAACTTCAGACGGGCCTGGACATGTACTGGCTTAAGCAGGGGGACACGTCTGGCACTGCAGGATTTGAGTCCCTGGCGGCGTAGTGTGTTACTGATGGTAGCCTTTGTTACTTTGGTCCCAGCTCTCTGCAGGTCATTCACTAGGTCCCCCCGTGTGGTTCTGGGATTTTTGCTCACTGTTCTTGTGATCATTTTGACCCCACGGGGTGAGATCTTGCGTGGAGCCCCAGATCGAGGGAGATTATCAGTGGTCTTGTATGTCTTCCATTTTCTAATAATTGCTCCCACAGTTGATTTCTTCACACCAAGCTGCTTACCTATCGCAGATTCAATCTTCCCAGCCTGGTGCAGGTCTGCAATTTTGTTTCTGGTGTCCTTTGACAGCTCTTTGGTCTTGGCCATAGTGGAGTTTGGAGTGTGACTGTTTGAGGTTGTGGACAGGTGTCTTTTATACTGATAACGAGTTCAAACAGGTGCCATTAATACAGGTAACGAGTGGAGGACAGAGGAGCCTCTTAAAGAAGAAGTTACAGGTCTGTGAGAGCCAGAAATCTTGCTTGTTTGTAGGTGACCAAATACTTATTTTACTGATGAATTTACCAATTAATTCATTAAAAATCCTACAATGTGATTTCCTGGATTCTTTCCCCCCATTCTGTCTCTCATAGTTGAAGTGTACCTATGATGAAAATTACAGGCCTCTCTCATCTTTTTAAGTGGGAGAACTTGCACAGTTGGTGGCTGACTAAATACTTTTTTGCCCCACTGTAGTTATCCACATAGGTGCTAACAATATACACCTTCGTCAGTCTGAGGTTACTAAAAGTAACTTTGTAGAGGTGTTTAAATTAGTGAAGGCAATGTCCAATGCTGTAGTATGCTCTAGCCCCATCCCAATGAGGCATGGCGATGTAGCTTACAGTAGGTTATGGTCACTGAACTGCTGCTTGTCCAGGTGGTGCTCTGAAAACAGTGTGGGCTTTATAGATAATTGGAGTAGTTTTGAGGGCACTGCTGGCCTGTTAGGGCAGGACAATATCCATTCCACTCAGGAAGGTGCTGCTCTCATTTCTTGCAGCATAGCTCATAGTCTCAGAACAGGCCTAGTGAACTTGTGACAATCCAGAGCCAAGGCCAGGGAACAGACAAACAGGCTAAACCGACTGTCTGCTAGCCGCACAGAGTCGTCACTCAGTGTCCACTACATCAAGACTGTGTCTGTTCCCTGAGCTCAACAAAAAAGTAGAAATGCTCAGAGAGTTTGTTCCAGTAACCTAATCAATATAAAATTGGATCATACTGACTGTACAGCCGCTGCCAGCACCTTTGAGCTAAAGGTGGAGCTATTAAATATTAGATATCTTACATCTAAAGTGCTAATTGTTAATGAACTTATTACTGATCAGGAGTTTAATGTACTGTGTTTAACAGAAAAATGAATATATAGTATTAAATGAAGCTAGTCCTCCTGGATATAGTTATATACACCAGCCTTCTCTAACTGGCAGGGGAGAAGGCATCATGGTTATTTATAATGATTATCTAGGTGTAACACAGAAACCTGGTTATAAATTTAATACATTTGAAGTTCTTCATACTAATATAATGTATGTAGTCTCAAAAAATAAGTCTACCCAGTCAATTCTGTTACTTATTACTTACAGGCCAGGCCCCCAGGGCCATATTCTGAGTTTCTTTCTGAATTTGCAGATTTTATCTCAGACCTGGTTATTTCCTTAGGCAAAGCTTTAGTTGTCGGAGATTTTAATATTCACTTCGATAACCCAGAAGATCCTCTGAAAACAGCGTTCATGTCCATTTTAGATTCAGTAGGGGTTAATCAGAATATCATAGGACCTGCTCATAGTGGTGGTCACACTGTCGATCTAATACTAATATTCAGGTTAAATATAGACAATATAGTCACACTTCCATAGTCTGAAGTTCTCAGATCATTATGACCACCAGAAAAATCAAGATGGTGGTGCGCACAGATGCTGCGGCTCTTGGCTCTCTGTCAAGGTGTATTACACTAGTATTGTTTGTACAGTATGTGTAGTGTGCTTTAGAACATGGTGTCATGCCACATACGTCTACTGTCACACAGAACTCCTGAACATCAGACTACAATGCCAGATTGCAGTCATGAGCGACTTCCAGCAGACCCACAATATCCTGCTGGACATAACGAGAGCTCCACCATCTCCATGGATTGTTGTCGGCCCCAACAAGTGGCGCAGGCAGCGGAGGGAGCACAAGCAGAAGCGGTGTTGCTGAGTGGGCCTGCTAGCCAGGCTAAGGAAGCAGCCATTCAAACTCCCATTACCCAGCATCTTCTTGACCAACACAAGATCTGTCATTCACAAGATTGACGAGCTAGAATTACATCTTGCAGTAAACCCCTCTGTTCACAATTGCTGTGTGCTGATCATCATGGAGACCTGGCTACATCAGCTGATCCCAGATGCTACAGTACAGCTAGCAGGCCACACTGCTCATTGCTACAACAGAAATGGAGACTCCGGTAAGAGCAGAGGAGGGGAACTGTGTGTATATGTTCACAATGATTGCTGTACAAACAGTAAGATTACACACACCCATTGCTGTCCTGACATAGAAGCATGGACAGTCATTTGCAGACCCTTCTCTCTGCCCAGAGAGCTGACAGTGGTGCTCATTACTGCTGTTTATATTGCATCAAATGCTAACATTATCATAGCTCTCACCCACCTACATGACATTGTTAATAGACAGCAGCAAGCTCATCCTGAGGGAGTACAAATCATTGCTGGGGATTTTAACCAAGCATGCTTAAAGTCTGTCCTTCCCAAATTTGTACAGTATGTACAGTGCTCCACCAGAGGGATTAATACACTGGACCATGTCTATTCTAATCTGAAGCATGCTTACAGAGCAGCCCTCCCACATCTGGGTCTGTCTGACCATCTCTCACTGCTCCTCATCCCTGAATACACTCCCCTCAGGAAGAAAACTAAGCCAGTCACAAAGACTGTAAAAACCTGGCTGGAGGGTGCACTCTCCAAGCTGCAGGACTGCTTCGCTGTCACAGAATGGAATATCCTTGAACAACAGGACTTACAGGGCTTTAGAATAGAATAGAATGCCTTTATTGTCACTATACCCATGTACAGTGAGATTAAAAGCAACTCCAATAACAGTGCAAACAGCGTGTAGAAAAGAAAAAAATAGGTGAGGGTGTAAGGTGCACAGTCCTGAGGCGTATGTGTTGTGTTTCACATTATGGAGTGAGGTATTGCACATTATAAAGTATGGCACAGAGAAAGTCATATTATAAAATATTGCACATTATAAATTATTGCACGAAGAGAGTCACATTATAAAATAAAGTATTGCACATTATGAAGTATTGCACAGGGGGGTTAGACTATAAAGTCAGAGCATATTCGAGTTCAGGGTGGTTATGGCTTTTGGAAAGAAGCTGTTTTTGAATCTATCTGTTTTTGTCCTGATGCATCTGTAGCGCCTCCCTGAGGGTAACAGGTCAAACAGATCAAAGCCACGGTGGGAGCTGTCCTTGATAATGTTCTTAGCTCTGCTAAGGCAGTGGGAGGTGTAAATGTCCATCAGGGAGGGGAGAGGGCAACCGATGATCATCTGTGCTGCCTTTACTACTCTCTGGAGCCTCTCCCTGTCTGCAAAAGTGCAGCTGCCATACCATACTGTGATATGGTACGTCAGAAGGCTCTCAATGGATGAGCAGTAGAAGGTCAGCAGCAGGTTGGAGTTCAGGTTGTGCTTCCTGAGTAGACTCAGGAAGTGTAGTCACTGCTGAGCCTTCTTAATGACTGCTGTAATGTTCTCTGACCAGGAGATGTCAGCGGAGATGAGGACACTGAGAAACCGGAAGGTGTGGACCCTCTCCACATACGCGTTGTTTATGTAAAGGGGGGCTAGGTCAGTGCTGTGCTTCCTGAAGTCAATGATAAGCTCTTTGGTTTTCTTGGTGTTCAGAGCGAGGTTATTCTCTGAACACCAGGCTGCCAACTTCAGGACCTCCTCTCTGTAGGCTGCCTCGTCTCCCTTTGAGATGAGTCCGACCACTGTGGTGTCATCAGAAAACTTGATGATGAGGTTGTTGTTGTGGGTCAAACTACAGTCGTGGGTGTAGATGCAGTACAGGAGGGGGCTCAGTACACAGCTCTGTGGAGAGCCGGCGCTCAACGTGTGGGTGGAGGAGAAGTGGGGGCCAAGTCTCACAGTCTGGGGCCAGTTGATAAGAAAGTCCTTTATCCAGGCACATGTGAAAGGGGGGAGGCCAAGAGTGTCCAGTTTACTGATAAGGATGTCCAGGATTATTGCATTGAAAGCTGAACTGTAATCCACAAAGAGTATGCGGACGTAGCTCTGCTGCTGCTCCAGGTGGTTCAGCGCAGAGTGGAGAGCTACGGCGATAGCGTTCTCTGTGGATCTGTTTGCGAAATATGTGAACTGGTAAGGGTCGAAGTCTGGGGAGAGGTGGTCCTTGATGTGTTGAACTAGTCTCTCGAAGCACTTCATGATTACTGGGGTGAGGGCCACAGGATGGTAATCATTCAAGCTGGTGATGGGAGACTTCTTCGGCACTGGGATTATTTAGGCAGGGCGGGATGACTGCCTGAGCCAGGGAGAGGTTAAAGATCCTGGTGAAGGTAGGGGCGAGCTGGTGGGCGCACGCTCTGAGCACCTTACCGGGTACACCATCTGGGCCGACAGCTTTCTTGGGGTTCACTGCCAGGAGCACCCGTCTGACATCATGCTCCTGTACAGTGAATGGAGTTGTGTAGGAACTGGGTGGTGGTGGGGGCAGGGCTGGAGCAGATGAGTGCTGCTGAGATGTTTCAAAGCGAGCAAAGAAACAATTTAGCTCCTCTGCCAGCGGCACACTCCAGTCTCCTGTTGAGGCATCACAGTCTCTGAAGTTTGTGATGTCTTGTATGCCCCGCCACCCCTCCCATGTGTTGTTGCTGGACAGGTGGGACTCTATACGCAGCCTATGGTCCACCTTGGCTTTATTTATTCCTCTTTTCAGATCAGCTCGAGCGGCTCTGTACAGAGCTCTGTCACCTGACCTGAAGGCAGCGTCGCGAGCCCTGAGGAGTGAGCGGACCTGGCCGGTCATCCAGGGTTTCTGGTTTGGGAAAACCCAGATGTTTTTATCCACCGTCACATTCCCGATGCAGAACTTAATATAGTCCAGCACTGTTCCTGTGAATGTCTCCAGCTCCTGGTGTTCAAATAAGTCCTAATCAGTCTGATTGAAGCAGTCTTGTAGTTTGGAGAGTGCATTGTCAGGCCAGGTTGTAACATTCCTAATGGTGGGCCTGGCTCTGCGTCTGAGGGTGGTCTAGGCTGGGGAGAGCAGGAGGGAAAGATGGTCTGACTGGCCAAGGTGGGGGAGGGGTATGGCTCTGTATGCATGCTTGATGTTAGAGTAAACATGATTCAGAGTGTTCTCCCTCATAGTGGAACACTTAACTTGTTGGTAAAACTTCGGCAGTACAGTCTTTAAGTTGGCCTGATTAAAGTCTCCTGCGATTATGTGAACACCATCAGGGTGGGCTCACTGCTGTTTGTTTACGGTGTTCAGCAGGAGAGAGAGCACCATGTTTACACAGGCGTCGGGTGGAATATACACAGCTGTGACAATCACTACAGTTAGCTCTCTCGGTAGAAAAAAAGGCCGGCATCTTACAGACATGTACTCGAGGTCTGGGGAACAGTGTTTGTCTATAATTGTTCCGTTGTTGCACCAATTATCATGCACGTAAATACAGAGCCCCCCTCCTCTGCTCTTACCGGAGTCCTCAGTCCTGTCCCAGCAGAGCAGAGTGCGACCTGCTAGCTGCAAGCTAGCATTGGGTATTTCCCGATGAAGCCAGGTTTCGGTGATAATTAAAACCCAGCAGTCACAAACATAGCGATTTCCAGCGAGTTGTAATTCCAAATCATCCGTTTTATACACCAGGGATCTGGCATTGGAGAGATACAGGCTCGGTAGAGGTGGCTTGTGTGGTTGTTTTCTTAGCCTTAGCATAGCACCAGACCTGTGGCCCCACTTCTGCTTCCTCTCCCTCCTCCATCTGCGCTGCCTCCTAGACCCGACAACAATCCACGGAGAGCCGGGCGGTCTCGCTATGTCATCTGGGATGTTATGCGTGTAGTGAAAGTCGCTCTGTTACTGTTACTGACACTGTTCTGTCTTACATCAAGTTTTGTATGGACAATGTCACTGTTGACAAGCATATTCATGTTTATCCAAACAGAAAGCCCTGGATGATAAGCAAAGTTCAGTCACTCCTGAGGGCCCATAACTCCACCTTCAGGACAGGTGACAAGGCCCTGTACAGCATGGCGAGAGCAGACTTAAGGAGGGGCATTAATGGTGCAAAGGAGGCCTACAAGAGGAAAGTGGAGGACCATTTGTCAAACAACAACCCACGTCAAATGTAGCAGGGACTAAAACACCTCACAAACTATAAAGACAACACCTGTGTGACCATCAGTGCCAACGCCTCACCGGCACAGGAATTAAACCATTTCTTTGCCTGCTTTGAGGCAACGAGGCCTCACACAGTCACACACCCCTCACAGACCACAAGCTCACACATACTCACTCTCCAGGAACATCAAATGAGTCATGCGTTCAGGTCTGTGAACACAAGGAAAGCTGCTGGACCAGATGGAGTACCTGGTGAAGTACTCAAATCCTGTGCCTATCAGCTCTCAGCAGTCTTTGCTAAGATCTTTAATCTCTCCCTGATGCATGCCACTGTACCACCTTGTCTCAAGTTGGCTACTGTAATCCCCATCCCCAAAAACTCAACCACCGGCAATCTCAGTGACTATAGACCCATTGCCTTAACACCAGTAGTCGCTAAATGCTTTGAGAAACTGTCACATCTCATTAAAGACTGCCTCCCTCCTGCCTTTGATGCAAATCAATTCACATACAGAGCAAACCAATCTACTGATTATGCCATCTCCACAGCCCTCCACACTGCTCTGAGCCACCTGGAACAGCCGTGGACCACTGTAAGGATGCTCTTTGTTGATTACAGCTTGGCTTTTAATACGATCATCCCTGACATCCTTGTGGACAAGCTGGCTGCCCTGGACTTTCCCCCAGCCACTTGTGCCTGGATCAAAGATTTTCTTACAAACCACCCACAGACTGTCAAGATCAGCACTCACAGCTCCTCCACCCTCACGCTCAGCACTGGCTCTCCACAAGGCTGTGTGCTGAGCCCTCTTCTGTATGCCATCTACAACCATGACTGTACTCCCACCCTACCAACACAATAATTAAATTTGCGGATGACACCACCTTGGTGGGGCTCATAATTGGAGGGGACGAGTCGGCCTACAGGGAGGAGGTGCAGCAGCTGGCAGAGTGGTGTACCAAAAACAACCCGGCTCTCAACACCAAGAAAACAAAAGAGGTGGTCATGGACTTTAGGAGGTACAAAGCTGAACCTGCTCCCCTCTACATCAATGGAGACTGCATGGAGAGGGTCCGCACCTTTAAATTCCTGGGGACTCGTATCTCTGAGGACCTCTCCTGGTCAGCTAATACAACAGCCATGATGAGGAAGGCCCAACAGCGATTCCACTTCCTGAGAGTCCTCAGAAGGAACAGACTGGAGGAGATGCTGTTGGTGACCTTCTACTGCTCCACCCTCGAGAGTGTGCTGGCTTTCTCCATCACTGTGTGGTATGCTGGCTGCACAGCGGCTGACAAGAAAAAGCTGCAAAGGGTGATAAGGTCAGCTTAAAAGACAATTGGCTGTCCTCTGCCCTCTCTGGATGACATTGCTAGCTCTCGATGCCTCTCCAGAACTAGGAAGATCATTCACAACCACTTCAATCCTGGACACCACCTGTTTAGCCTGCTGCCCTCTGGAAGGAGGTACAGGAGCATAAAGAGCAGAACAAACAGACTGAATAACAGCTTCTTTCCATGGGCTGTCAGGACACTTAATAAACACATGGATCGCTAAAATATTCTTTGCTTTTTTTATGAAGTGCAATAACCTTTAACTACCTTGATTTTATTTATTTGTTCCATTTTCATGATATGACCAATATTTTTGTTTTTATGTGTTCTTGTTTTTATGTTCTTGTTCTTATGTGTTTTTAATACTCCTTCAGTTGTGGCACATTAAATTTCATTATATGAGTGATTGTGCAATGACAATAAAGGCTATCTTATCTCATCACCTTATTCAAAATATGTCTGAGCAATAATATATGCACCTTGCCACACTACCATATTAAATGTACATTCACATCAACTACTACAGAGTTTTATAAATAATCTCCCAGTTATCAACTTTGATTGGATCACTGTCAGCCCCCACAGAACTTGATCAGGCAACCGAATGCTTAGAATCAATGTTCCACTATATTTTAGATAATGTAGCTCCACTTAAATTATTAGAGAGAAAAATTAGCACCCTGGTATAATGAGGACACTCGCACTTCAAAACAAACCACTCAAAAATTAAAATGTAAATGGCACCAAACAAAATGGGTATGTCAGAGTACAGGCACTTACGGATGTATGTGCAGGGGAGAGCGAGGTAGAAAACTTGTAATGAAGCCAAATCACAAAACTAGAAGCATGGTCAAAAGGCAGGCAATGGCCAGTCGATCAGCAAACAGGGCAATACAGATGAGGCAAGAAGCATAGACAAAGAGAGATAGTGAGGGTCAGAATCACTAAAGTCAGGCAGAGAAAGAAAGGCTTGGTATGGACTGGACTTTTCATCATTGTGCTGGACTATATTCTTTGCCTCTCAGTAGATACTATCAATGACAAGGGCCTACAAATAAATCCTAGGCGTAGTCGGAGGCATCCTGCAAAGTATCTCATGGATCTTGAGTTTGCAGATGATCTCGCCTTGTTATCAGATCTTGTTGAGAATGCAGAATCCCTTCTACAGTCCCTTGAAAAGGTGACAAAACTAGTGGGGCTACATTGTAATGAGAGTAAAACTGAGTACATCTCTACAACCATGAACTGTCACCTACAATCGCTGGCAGGTGCAACCATCAAGCAAGTTGAAGACTTCAGATACCTTGGGTCTTATATCGTGGACTCAGAAAGGGACATGAAGACCCATAAGGCACTAGCATGGGCAGCTTGTAATAAGCTTAACCACGTATGGAACTCCAGCCTGGCTAACAACCAGAAACTCAGCTTGTTTCACATGTTGATCGAGCCAGTCCTCCTCTATGGATCTGAGACATGGATGCTAACCATGCTTCAACAACAACGGCTAGATGGAGCATATACCAACTTGCTTCAACGTGTCCAAAACATTCACTAGTTAGAGCACGACACACGTGAGTGCATCTACAGAAACATTCCACCTATTTCCCAGACACAAAGCGACACCTCCAATTTGCTGGTTACTGTCATCGTGCAACAGGTGAAGTGATCCTGTCAATTCTGCTCTGGAAACCAAGTGGTTGTGTCCACTCTAGGAGAATGACCTTCCCTGACGTCATCGTGAGGGACTTGGGGATACAAAGGTCAGATTTGGGGAGTGCAATGAACAACCAAGAAGTGTGGTACAAGGTGGTTGTGGGTGTCCTGACCTCTTGAGGCCGAATGATGATGATGATGATGGACTGGAAAACACAGCACGATACTTTGCAATGAGGGGGAGTGTGAGTAAGGCTTAAGTAGTGTGGATGATGAGTTGTGAATGCGTGACAGCTGAGTTCAATAAGCTGGTGACAGGGGGCACTGTGCTTCTTGAGTGTAGTAGTTCTGAGTAGCCATGTGTGTAGTTTAGCTCGTGGTGTCACTCTCAATGCCTTTACTGACAGAAACCCCCCCTCCCTTCCCCTAGGGAGCTCCCTCTGAGAGCTAAATTATTCCTGGGGCACCCTCTCCCCCTAGGTGAAGCCTTGTCAGGGTGTTGTGCATGGAATTCTTGCTTTAACAGAGGGTCCAGGATGTGCTTGGCTCTCACCCAGCTTCATCCCTCTGGTCCATAGCCCTCCCGGTCTACCAGATACTTGAGTTGACCTCTTCTGTGTCTGGAATCAAGTATTCTGTTTATCTGGTAGATGGGCTCACCTTCTAGGCTTAGAGGTGGGTGATCTTGGATGGGAGCATTCTCAACAAGAGGGCTTGGAACGGCAAGTTTAAGACAGGATACATGAAATGTGGGGGATATCCTGCTGTGAGGGGGGAGATCTAACCTGTATGAGATGTCGTTGATATGCCGAAGTACTTTAAATGGGCCGATGTAGCATGCCTGTAGTTTCTGGCAAGTGTTGGGTTCCTTGATATGTCTTGTCTCCACATATTCTGTCCCCTGGAGAGAAATCAGGGTTGTTGTTTCTGTGTTTGTCTGTGTATTCTTTATATTTGGCATTAATCATCTCGATGTGTTGATGTACCTCCTCCCATATGTCTTAGCTATGAGAGAACCAGTCCTCAACTGCTTGTACCTGTGTGTTGTTCCAGGGGAACAGGGGCAGTTGGTAGCCGAGTATGCACTGAAAGGGTGTTAGTTGCATAGCAGAGTGTTTGAGTGAGTTCTGTGCATACTCTGCCCAAGGAATGAATCAAGACCAGTCTCCCTGGTTCCTTATGCAGAAGATTCTTAGAAAGCATCCAATCTCTTGGCTGGCCCATTCCACTTGGCCATTAGATTGGGGGTGATAACTGGATGTGAGACTCACTGAGACTCCTAACCTTTCCATGAAACAGGTCCATAAGCATGAGATGAATTGGGGGCCCTGGTCACTGATTATGTCCTCTGGGATGCCAAAGCGCCTGAACACATGCTGGAACAGCAATTCAGCTGTTTGGAGTGCAGTGGGGATGCCAGGTAGTGGAATGAGTCTCAGAGCTTTGGAAAATCTGTCTATTGTCACCATGATAGTGGTGTTGCCCTGGGAGGGAGGGAGGTCCATGATGAAATTGATGGCTAGGTGGGACCAGGGTCCTTGAGGTACTGGGAGGGGACAAAGCTTACCAGCAGGAAGGGTTTGTGGGACTTTTGCCTGGGCACACTCAGAGCAGGAGGTGATGAAATGGTTAATTTCAGTGAACATGTTCTCCTGCCAGTATTTTTTCCTAAGCATCTGACAACTTCATTGGCTTCCAGGATGTCCCGTGGTGTGAGATGCGTGAGCCCAGGTGATGAGTCACCCTCAGAGGTGTTTTGGGATATAAAGGAGGCCAGGTGGAAGACTGATTGGGTGTATCCATGGTTGGGAGTGAGTTCTTTATCTCCTGATCTAGGTCCCAAGTGATGGATTGGATGAAGCAGTTAGGTGAGGGAATAGGGTGAGTTACAGGGTCATGATGTGACAAGTTGAAGGTACGAGACAGGGCATCTGCCTTGGTGTTGTTGGACCCTGGGTGGCATGAGATCATGAAATTAAAATGTGTGAAGAAGAGTTCTCATCTGGCATGGCATGGGTCACTAACAGCTGAGGTGGGATGAATGAATCTCATAAAATGGGAACATGCAATGCTTTGATCTGCCAGGCACTAACTAAACTCACACACACACACACACACACACACACACACATGAGAACAACTTCTGAGTGCAAATTTACAAACTTTATTGAAGGTTATTTTCAAGCGTGTTGAACTAGACAAACTACACATGTCATTTCTTCTCTACCAGAGTTATAATGTATGTGCATGGGTTCTGGCTAAGAACACTATATCTGAAACAAAGCATGTGCCTGTTCTCGTTCATCTCATTATTACATTATCAGTACAATTTTCAATGCACTGAGCAGCTGTACTCCATTTCTCCCCACGTGTGCTGTGTTTATGAAATTAAAATGCACCAGTACACACATTTTCTCATGCACACGCGTGCACACATACACATACACACACACACATACATACATACATACATACATACATACATACATACATACATACATACATATATGCAAACACATACAGTTGTGGTCAGAAGTTTACATACAGTGACATGAATGTCATCTCGGATATGAATGTCATGGCAATATTTGAACTTTCAGTAATTTCTTTGAACTGTTCTTTTTCTGTAGCAGAATGTACAGCATACATCTTTAATTAAAAAAACACTAGAATTTGGTGCACAAGTTTTAATTTTCTTTGGGTTTTCTGAAATCAACACAGGGTCAAAATTATACATACAGGGTCAAAAATTTACATACGCTCACTTAGATTATTAATTCAGAGGTGCTGAAACTTCCAAAATGTCTCTTATCTTGCCAAGGCCGAGGTCTCTTAACTTCCTGTTCATTATCATGATTGACTACAGCTGGTAGCTTCTCTGTGCCTTCATAAAAAGGGTTTGTTTACAGCACTCAGTGGACTGACCAACACACAGTAAAATGGGAAAGTCCAAGGAGCTCAGTGCAGATCTGAGAAAGAGGATCGCAGATATACATACACAACTCCAGAATGTCTCCTGGAGCCATTTCTAAACAACTGCAAATCCCAAGATCATTTCAAATAATTGTATCCAAGTTATTGTGAGGTGTAGTCACTTTGCCAAGCCACTTTGCTTCAAGAAAACCCAAACGGTCACCCTCAGCTGAAAGAAATTGGTTTGGATGGTCAGGAACAACCTGGGAACCACCATGGCACTGCCCTGTCATGAACTGGAAGCTGATGGATCACTGTCTATAGTTCAGATCACCATGGACTAAGAGGCTGCTATCTCAGAAATAACCCCCTGCTCCAAAATTGACACCTTCAAGCTTAACTAAAGTTTGAAGCTGACCACACGGACAAAGAAAAAAGCCTTCTGGAGGATAGCTGTATGGTTAGATGAGACAGAGATTGAGTTGTTTGGCCACGATGACTACCATGTACAGAAGGATACTGTACCAGCTGGTGGTAGCAGTATCATGCTCTGGGACTGTTTTGCTGCTAGTGGAACTGGTTCATTGCACAAAGTGGATGGAATAATGAAGAAGGAGGGCTACCTCAGAATTCTTCAGCATAAACCATCAGAAACTTGAACACGACTTGGGACTTACAACAGGACAATGAACCCAAACATGCATCAGAGCTGGTTGTGGAGGATAAAGCAGGCTAACATTAAGCTTAAAACAAGTCCTGACTTCAACCCTGTTGAAAATATATGGACCGTGCTTATAAGTGGAGTTCATGCCAAGAAAAAAAAAATTGAACTCTATCAATTCTACCATGAAGAGTCATGAAATATCCAATCAGAATTCTGCCAGAAGCTTGCTCATGGTAAACAAAAATGTTTGGTCAAGGTGAATCTTGCAAAGAGACATTTTACCCAAATATTAGGTGTGCTGTATGTATACTTTTGATCTAGAATGTGTAATTTTGATCCTGTGTTGATTTCAGAAAACCCAAAGAAAATTAAAACTTTTGCACCAAATTCTAGTGGGTTTTTTTTAATTAAAGATGTATGCTGTACATTTCTGCCACAGAAAAAGAACAGTTCAAAGAAATTACTGAAAGCCCAAATATTGCCATAACATTCATATGCAAGATGACATTCATGTCACTGTATGTAAACTTCTGACCACAACTGTAAATGTGCTTGACAATGTACAGAATGCAGCCAAGAGGAAAAGAGTGTGTGAGAGACAAGGCCCAGTCATTGAGTTAATTTTTATGCATCTCTGCATCTCTCCCAGGTTGTGGCCCAGGTCTTATCTGAATTGTCATGAACAGGAATTAACTTGTGTTGACTCACTTGGTTTGAACTGACAAAAGAAGGGTTGAACATTGGTCAAATAACCCAAGTATGACCCTGGTCTTTGGTATGAAAGAGGCACAAGTTTCTCAGAGCCACACTGAAGATTGTATAACACCAAGGTGTAAAGAGCTCCAGTGATGTTTATTTAGTTGCACCACACCTATTCTTACACCACATCGAGCATTGTAGAGCCACATAGAAGATTTTAGTGCCACACTCAGGATTCTATAGCCATATTAAAAGTCTAGAGCCACCATAAGAATTTTACAGCTTGACTGAGGGTTTAACAGTTGAACTGACTTGTCTATAACTGGTTTTATTGCCCTGAAGAGCTTAGAACTGCACTAAAGAGCCTAGAACTACACTGAAGAATCTAGAATTACACCAAGGAAACTAGAATCACTCCAAGGAGACTTGAATCAATGGGGGAGTCTGTAACTGCACTAAAAAAAGAAGCATTGAAAAGTTTAGAACTGCTCTGAGGAGTCTATGATTGCACTTGAGAGCACTGAACCATTCTGAGGAGTCTAGAACTTTACTGTGTTTGTAACCACTGAAGGTCATGAGGGGAGTGTATCGTGTTTATGATACTCACACTTCTGTGTGTGTGTCCTGTACAGGAATCAGAGGAACAGGGGGCTGGACAGAACTCTGTAACTGCACACAAGTAAAATTACAAGTTATACATACTCGTACACTTCATCATAAAACTGAGGTATTTCTCTCTCTCACACACACACACACACACACACACACACACACACACACCAATCACCACTTACAAATCATATCATTTTTTTCTAAGCATAATGAAAATAGGAAACTATTCCAGGTGACCTTAACAAAGCACAGTAGCAAATAATCACACATCAGAGCTGTGAGCAAATATTTATCTGCTGCTGATTATCTGAATATCTGCTGCTGTGTAGAAATGTTGTGTGTACAGCACAACTTCACCGAGACCAGGCTTGGGGAGGAAAAGCAAACTTGCATAAGAGGACAAGGAACATGCAACTGGTGAAAACAATCAGTGGAGCATGTGATGGTTCACAAGGACAGGAAACAATGAGTAAATAAGTAAAAGGCAGGTCAGACAGGTTTGCAGAGCACTGGACATGATAATTAACAGGTCCTTCTGAGGAGGTTCAAAGTGAAACTGTTGCTGGGTCCAAGAGGGTTCATTGTGGCATGGCATTAGGGTTTAATCCTGAGCCACAGAATAATACAAGAGTTTTATTTTTCTTTAGTACCTGCTGTTTATAGGGGATAAACATTTCAGAATGTAGTTCAGTTCAATATCTGAAGTATCTATATAAATAAAACTGAGTGAAAAGAGTACAGGCTATAGAACTTTTCACATTGTTAATAGCCTTTCCATTGCTAACTAAACAATAGCATTTAATATATCATTTATACTATGGTGTTGTAGAATTCTGAATAATGATTGGTCAGAAGGTGATTAACTTTTTATAACAGCACCTCTGAAAGTAGTGCAGCCACAAATCACAGATTTTTATTAATGAACTTGTTCTAATCAGTTATCATTTGTATTGTAACAGCTCATTCACAGAGACTTGTACAGTGGATGCTCCGCATAAATGTGTGTAATCATTGATATTGTAAAATTATCTGTAAGGAGATATTTATTTAATGTTTATTGAAGGACTATCAAGTTTCAAAAAGGGGTTTTCTTAATCTTGAATACAGAGGAGTTTACACTTTGTGGTTTATTGGTAGCATGATAAGCTGCTTTTTTGGTCTGATTAACTTCAAAAGAGAGAAAAAGAGAGGCCGGTGAGTGAAAGCTTATTCATAGCTGAATATAATGGAAGTAAGAACAGAAATGAACTTTTTCACAGATATTCAACAAAGATAACTGTAACTATAAATGGATAAAAAGTATAGTGTGTAATTTTTAATAAATTAAAAGATTGTAATTGTCAGCAAATTGATGTGATTTAAGAGGAAAACACTTTGGCATGTGCAGTTATAGGAAAATAATCAACTTTGGGGTGGTAACAGGAACTCTGCATTATCGTGTCATGCTTTCATGCACTCAAGACTCATGCAGCTCAACTTCATGCTTACACACTGGGATGATGGATCATTGCACACACCTGCTGCAGATTTAGAGCGCAATCAGCATGTCCTTAAAATGACACTATCAACACACCCACTAGGTGAAGTATTATGACTGTATCTCCGTCACTATGTTTGTTCCTAACCATGTTTAATGGCTTTGTTTAAGGCAGGGGTCACCAAACTACGGCCCGCGGGCTGACTCCGGCCTGCCACCCCCCTTTGACCGGCCCCCCAGCCCCTCTGCCCCCCACCACTTGAACCGGCCCTATGAGGCAATCCCCAAAAGTGGTTATGGCCTATTTTTTTAAATTGCTTTTTGGCAAATAATAACATGTCTGCATCTTGTATTTTGTTGATTTTATCAATTAAAATTGATATTTAGTTATAAAATAAACTATTCATATTTTCCGAATTTTCGTCATATGCTCGCGATCAAGCAGTGACAGGCAGCGCATGTGCAGAGAACTGTCAGTGTTCAGGACAGCAAAATGGTTAGCGGTCAGCGAAAAGTTGACAGAGAGTGCAGAGTTTTTAAAGAACAGTGGACCACCGATTATTTTTTCGTTCAGTGTAAGGACCGTGCAGTTTGTCTTGTATGTAAAGAAAGTGTGTCGGTTTTCAAAGAATATAATCTGCGTCGTCACTACAAAACCCGCCACAAAGAGTATGCTAGTTTGCGAGGACAAACAAGAGAAGACAGGATTCGGATGATGAAATGTGGACTGGCTGCACAACAGAATGTATTCCTTCGCCAAACCCAGATCCACCAGGCTGCTGTCCGAGCTAGCTATAAGGTAGCTCACCTACTAGCTACCCATGGAAAGCCATTTACTGATGGGGACTTTGTTAAAGTATGCATGCTTGCTGTGGCCGAGGAGGTGTGTCCCGACAAGGAGTGCAAATCAACAAGTACAAATCCAGCTCACCTACATATACTACTGATTTTGATTCCCATTATTCTGTATTATGCTTTAGTTTTGACCTGTAAATGGCCTACTGCTCATTTCATTTTCACCTTGACCTAAAAAATGTTTACTGAACATGCTCAAATGGATAGGCATAAGAGCTGGCTAGTTGATCTATTGCTCATATTATTAGAATTTCACTGTTTTTTTTTAAATGTATTTATTTTCTAGGCCTATTTATTTGACCTTTATTAAGTGCTGCACACAATTATTAATATTATTAATAATATCAACAGGCCTACCTACAATTTATAATTTTCCACTCACCTTTGCCAGTGTCAATCACCTCAACTAGGCAGATGTTTCTTACCTTGACAGCTTTGATGTTATTTTTATTAGAAAATAAATAAATGGAATATCTGTGGTATTTCAAATTAAAACAAAGTGTGAAGACTCGATTACTACTTTTGCAAACCACTAGTAAAGATAAACAAATATGTGCCAGGAATCAAGTGTTGATATAGTAGTGGGGATGGCTGTGCCAGGCTAGTAATCTGTACTACACAATGAGGCCTGCTGGTGGTCATATTTGTCTGGGTCATACAATTCTATGTTATATAGCTGACCTGACCCCGGCCCCCCATCACAGTCAGGAACAACAATGTGGCCCCCAGAGAAAAAAGTTTGGTGACCCCTGGTTTAAGGACTCTTGTTTATGTCCTGTTTATGACTCTGTTTTCTCTTTCAGTTTTGTTTGTTTTAGTTTTGTTATTCTGACCTTGTCTCACAGTTTGTATATAGCATGCTTGTAAATAAACCTTCCCATACTTACATCCATCTCAACACTGTTTCCTGACACATCACACCACCCCATTACTCAATATTTTACTACAACAGCAGCATATACACACACTGTTTCATAAACTCCGTAATATAATATTTTTTATACTTGACTAGACGTCTTGAACATTCCCAAGTCAATATTAGAAAATTGGCTGGGATTTTAAGTAAATGTACAGTTGAGTTTCTATGAAAGCAAATGAAATGTCCTTAGGAAAATAGGAAGCAACTCTGTGAAGTTATGAGCACTACAGGGTTTAACAGGTGATTGTTATGATTACCGCTAGCTTTTCCTGCTCTTCATCTTTGTTGTGTTCTGCTTGGATGGGATCGATCCAGCCTTCTACCTCTGTCCCAGGTGGCTTCCAACCATTCAGAAAGACAGGAGTGTACGAAGATCCAGAAACTCCTAATGCTGACCTGAGACATACACACATACATGATGTGCGGCTAGTAAATGTGTATGTATGTAAATGTACATTATATAGCCAAAAGTATGTGGACACCTAACTATCACACCTATACATGTCTTCCTCAAACATTTGCCACAAAGTTTGAAACAAAAAAAGTCTCAAATGTCTTTGAATGCTGTAACATTACAATTTTCCTTCACTGGATAATTACTAAGCTAAGATGCACAAACCTGTTCTAGCATGACGATGCCTCTGTGTGCAAAGTAAAGAACTCGAGTGTCCTGCACAGAGCCCTGACTGAACTCAACCCCACTGAACACCTTTGGGATGAACTGGAACACTGACTGCACCACAGACCTCCTCACCTAACATCAGTGTCTGATCTCAGTAATGCTCCTGTAGCTGAATGGACACTCATCCTCACAACCACACCCAAAAAATCTAGTGGAAAGCCTTCCCAGAAAAGTGGAGCTCATTATAACAGCAAAGGGGAATAAATATGTAATGGGATGTTCAACAAGGATATATGGGTGTGATGGTCAGGTGTAGTGTGTGTGTGTGTGTGTGTGTGTGTGTACCCTGATTGTGTCCAGTAGCTTCCCAGGGAGCTCCAGAGTGTGTGTTCTGGCAGTGTTAGGTTCTCATTGAGCAGTGTTACTGCACCCACTGTTAATGCAGGACTTCTCACTGATGCTGCTAATGCAGGACTTCCTGTAGTTCTCACAATCTACACATACAGAGATAGAGTGCAAGTTTGATAAGTTAATACACAAAGTTTTGGACAAATATACTTCATCACGAAAACAAGTTATAGAAAGTTTAAGGAATTAAAAGGAATATGGGATCACTGCTTTTTAACACCCAGGCTCTATACCCTGCTCACTAGACATAGTAATTGGACATGCCTGATCTTGATTCCCTATTTCTGGTTGGAGTTTTGATCACCTTGCTCCTGCTGAGGACGGCCCCATATGGACAGCCTAAAGATGCACTTAGAAACTGTGAAAATGGCTTTGGACTGCAATTAATACAAACAATTTTGCTACGATGGTTTACAACGACAATCCCCATGCTAACTTTGGACTGCAGTTGTCATGAACAGTTTTACACTCAAGTTTATGTCAAAGAACAGTTTATAATTTCAACAAAACAGACTTCATGTCAAAACTATAATGAATTTCCTGGTTACACAGTTGCACTTTGTGACTCTATAGGACACAGTTATAGAAGTGAGTTATTTATAATCATGCTATCTGTTATCACCCAAATGAGGATGGGTTCCCTTTAGAGTCTGGTTCCTCTCGAGGTTTCTTCCTCGTGTTGTCTCAGGGAGTTTTTCCTTGTCACTGTTGCCTCAGGCTTGCTCACTAGGGATAAATTTTATATTTTATATGTGTAAAATTTACATCTGGAATTTATTATTATTAGCTCACTGGCTGTAGCCATCACACAGTGTCCATTGTCCATCCATCCATCCATCTATCTGTCCGTCCATCTGTCCATCCACAATTCACAAAAATTGCTACTCCTCCCTGAGTTTACAATGGATTTTGATTCTGATTGTTGTGTTTGGAAGATCTAATCAGTCTGCACAACAGTTACTCCCTGGTTTTGTGATTTCTCATTAATAAATTGCTAATTAGGCCATTTAACAAACTTTGAGGAAAATCGCGACTCCTCCCTCAGTTTTCAATGGATTTTGATTGTAATTGTTTTGTTTGGAAGATTAAATTGTTCTAATTGTTATCATGAAGAACAACTAGGCTAGTTATGTATAAACAAGTCTGGTTTCTCATGGTATGGCTGTGTGAGCTACTGTGTTGCTGACACTCTAGTTTATTTCTGTAAAGATGTTTTGTGACAATGTGCATTGTTAAAAGTGCTGTACAAATAGAATTGAATTGAAATGAATCCCATCAACTTAGGACTTCAAGAAAAAAAGTGATCTTCAGCCTGCATTGTACATGGATGCAATATATGGTGACCATGATTTGTAATCCTAATTGGGTTTTGTTGAATTAAGAAAGTGCCATTATTTTAGCCCCCCCCCCCCCCCCCCCCAGGCTCTGGGCAGTAAGGGGTTTGCTGAGGGTCTCAGCAAGACAGCAACCTCAAAACCTCATCAAGGAGCCTTTTTAGTGCATTAGCATTGTGATGGTATATCAGTATAAGGTAAGAGTACATCCTGATGCACTGGGCCTGAGGAAAGCAGCCATCAGTATATCCTGTGTAAATTTCTCTTTGCTCCATGGACAAGTTAAAGAAAGCCTTCAATCAAACAATGATACAAGTGTAGGGTGGGTCTCTGAGGACATGCAGGACTGGGATTTCTACCTTTCACAGACTAAAAATGTTTTGGCACCTACCAAATGGCAGCATCATGCTACAGTTATACCTCAGTCCTAGAACTAACTTGGGGATTATGGAAGAGTCTGAGCTACTGGTCTACACCAAAACCTCCCTTTCAGATTCCAATAGAAATAACCTTTGAGACACTGATGGATATCATCAAGATGCTGCCGCAAGAGTGGCAGCTAGTTGCAGTAGCTCCAAGCATGTTTATGTGTTTTGGTATGTTTTTGTACTTTTTTTGTGTTTCTTTCTGCACTAGTCTCAGTCGGAAGTGTGCACCTAGGGATGTACTACTCGTGAGACTGTGCATTTGTATTTTTCTCTTTTCCTTTCTGGGGCTATTTAAATTGGCAACAGCGAACCCTTTCAGCCACGGCTCCATTGTTTACACTTGGGAGCAGCTGTTAGCACTGTGCAACACCAAGGTACTCCCTGTGGAAAGACCGGTGATCCCCTCGGAATTAAGGAGAAGGAGAAGGGGATGCAGAGCTGGAATGAAGTGCCGGGAGAAGAAAAGACGGTATAAACCATGCATACCGTCTGTCATCATGGGAAACGTAAGATCTCTCCCTAATAAGATGGATGAGCTAACAGTGCTAACCAGGCTGCAGAGGGAGTACTGGGAGTGTAGCCTTATGTGCTTCACAGAGACTTGGTTGAATGAACTCTCACCGGACTCACACGTCACTCTGGATGGATTTCAACTCGTGAGAGCAGACAGGAAAGCCAAGGAGAGCAGTAAGAGGAAAGGAGGGGGTATAGCGATGTTTGTGAATGACAGATGATGTAACCCGGGGCACATCAAGATAAAGGAGCAGTACTGCAGTAAAAACATTGAACTGCCAGCGGTTAGCATTCGGCCATATTACCTCCCGAGGGAATTCTCGCACGTTATCATGATAACTGTGTACATCCCCCCAGTGGCCGATGCTGCTGCAGCCTGTGAGCTCTTACACACTACAGTGTCAAAGCTTCAGACATTGTACTCCCAGTCCCTGCTACTAATCTCCGGTGACTTCAATCATGCTTCCCTGTCCTCCACTCTCCCAACCTTCACTCAGTATGTGAAATGCCACACCAGAGACAATAGAACTTTGGATTTAATGTATGTGAACACCAAGGATGCATATAGTTCATCACCCCTCCCCCCGCTGGGCCGTTCTGACCACAATCTGGTTCACTTGTCCCCTACGTACATACCTATGGTGAATAAACAACCACCCACCAAGAGGTATGTAAGGAGCTGGTCTGAGGAGACCAGTATGGCACTGAGGGACTGCTTTGACACCACAGACTGGAATGTGTTGTGTGAACCTCATGGGGATGACATTGATAGCCTGACAACCTGCATCATGGATTACATTAATTTCTGTGTTGAAAACACTGTGCCAGTCAGGAAGGTACAGTGTTTTCCCAACAATAAACCCTGGGTGACCTCTGAACTAAAAGCCATATTAAACAAGAAGAAGAGGGTTTTTAAATCTGGCAACAAGGAGGAGATGAGGAGAGTGCAGAGGGAGCTGAAGAGGGGGATAAGGAGAGGCAAGGACAGCTACAGGAGGAAGCTGGAGGAGCGCCTCAAGGTGAGCAACACTGGAGAGGTATGGAGAGGCCTGAAAACCATCTCTGGCCACACAAAGGACAGTGGGAGGGGCCCTGTATCTGGGGGCCAGGACTGGGCAAATGAGTTGAATCTCTTTTTCAAAAGATTTGACTGTGCCACCCCACCCTCCCCCACTCACCATAGTCCTGACATGTCTGTGATATCACTCCACCACCACCCCTCTCCCCTCATAATACCTCTGACACCAACAGCTCCCTCCTCACACCACATCACCCCCCTCCGCTCCCTGCCAGACCAATCCACACACTTCACCCCCGACCTCACTCTACAGGAGCCACACCTCAGCTACACCCCTTGCCTCTCCATAACAGCTGATCAGGTGTTGAAGGAGCTGAGGAGGATCAAGATGAGGAAAGCTGCTGGCCCTGATGGTATCAACTCCAGACTGCTTAAGGACTGTGCAGATCAGCTCTGTGGGATACTTTTGTACATTTTCAACCTGAGCCTCAGTCTGGAGAGAGTTCCACTTCTGTGGAAAACATCATGTGTGGTTCCAGTTCCCAATACTGCACACCCCAGGGAGCTCAACCGCTTTAGGCCAGTAGCTTTAACATCTCACCTGATGAAGATCATGGAGAAGATTGTTCTCTCCCACCTCTGACACCTGGTGAACAGCAAGATGGACCCCTGCAGTTCGCATATCGACTGGGCATTGGTGTGGATGACGCTGTCATTTACCTGCTACACTGGTCACTTTTACACCTGGAGGGCACTGGGAGCACTGTGAGAGTCATGTTCTTTGACTTCTCCAGTGCTTTCAACACAATCCAGCCATCACTGTTTAGGGGGAAGCTGGAGGGAGCTGGTGTCGACTGCCACCTGGCTGCATGGATCATCGACTACCTCATGAACAGACCACAGAATGTGAGGCTCCGTGACTGTGTGTCTGATGTGGTAGTCTGCAGCACAGGGGCTCCACAGGGTACAGTGCTCTCTCCTTTCCTCTTTACACTTTACACATCTGACTTCAGCTACAACACGGACAGCTGCCACCTCCAGAAGTTCTCAGATGATACAGCCATCGTTGGACATGTGTCAGAGGAGGATGATCTGGAGTACAGAGAGGTCATCACCAACTTTGTCACCTGGTGCGAACTGAACCACCTGCGCATCAACGCCAGCAAGACAAAGGAGGTGGTGATCGATTTCAGAAGGACGGCTCCTCAAATTGCACCAGTGAACATCCAGGGTTTGGACATTGAGATCGTGGAGGAGTACAAATACCTGGGTGTTCACCTCAACAACAAACTGGACTGGACTAACAACACAGATGTCCTGTACAAGAAGGGCCAAAGTTGCCTCCACCTGTTGAGAAGACTGAGGTCTTTTGGTGTGTGCAGGACACTGCTTAGG